>NW_017670377.1:416049-537840 GCF_001879085.1 Nicotiana attenuata | reverse complement strand
CTCAACCAAAAATACCAATACATCCTAAAACGTTATTCAAACTTGTTCCAATTATCAAAACACCTCAAACAACACCAAAACCATCAAATTTCGTCGAATTCAAGCCTAAGTTCTTCTAAAACTTCCGAAACATGCATTCGATAAAAAAACCCAACCAAACGACGTCCGAATGACCTGAAACTTTACACACACATCCCAAATCACTTAACGAAGCTACAACAACTCTCGGAATTCCATTCCGACCCTCAGATCAAAATCTGACCTATCAACCGGAATTCGCCAAAATACTAACTTCGCCAATTCAAGCCTAATTCTACACCGGACCTCCAAAATCACTTCTGATCACACTCCTAAGTCACAAATCATCTAACGAAGCTAACCAAATCATAAAAACTCCGATCCGAGCTCATATACAAATAAGTCAACTCTCGGTCAAACCTTTCAAATTCAAAGCTTTCAACTAAAACTGTTCTTTCAAATTCATTCCAAATCTTCCTGAAAACCAAAACCAACGATCTACATTAGTCATAATACATAACACGGGGCAAGTCATGCCTGAGAACTGGCGATCAAAGTGCAAAAGTTCAAAACGACCGGTCAGGTCGTTATATCCTCCCCCACTTAAACACACGTTAGTCCTCGAACGTACCCAGAGCTGTGCTAAAAGCCAACCAATTGTTGAATAACCTTACCATGCATATACCCGGGGGTGATCCCACGTCACCCTATCTCACATAGGTCCGACAACACATTTTAACTATAATTACACAATCCAGTCCAGCCTATAAATCATAGAACCACATTCCACTTTCCGAAATCATACACATGATCAGAACCTCACTTCTTTATTCATAATAAGCCCGAACCGGCTGTAATAACCCATACCTACAACCTCAGGTGCAATCATATGATATACCACCTAACTCAAACAGTCGAAACGATAACTTCTATTCACAGTAGCTGCACATAACAACCGAATATCGATAGGAAACCTCTTATCAACTAAAGTCTCATTCCAACACTTTCACATACTGCCAATGATAAAGGAAACACGCAATAAATCATAACCATTTCTCAGGTCAACCATTCATGAAGTCACTTCCCTTTTGGCTAATACCACAGCAGATTTCCGAGCTGAACCTCGATATTATCCTTCTAACAAGCTGAAATCAAATCCGATCGTATTCATTAATGACCCCAACGATCACCTCGAATCCAACACACCACTCTGGTAACATGACACATCAATACCGGCCTAAGCCACAACTTGTATAATTCACGCACCAATAAGAAACGGTCTGGATATACTAAAATCATAAAAATGACCCCAAACGAAAGAGTTGTACCTCAAGCTCATCAGTACCATCACAACACAAAGCTGAGACCCTGTCTCACATCATAGAGATAGAACACATGAATCTACCCCGAAAGGTCATATCTCCATATAGCTTCGCTGCAATGCGCGATCCTAACCAAACATGCTACACATGGAACACCTCAGGTCACTATGCTCAAAATCGACAGCCACGCACAATTTGATGTCTGGAACCAAAGCAAATCATTACACCCACGGTGAAACAAATAACATACGCCACGCAACCCGATAGGACATAACCGGTACGTCATTCACCGAGCAACACCCAATTATTCTCCCCGCTCGACTTCTACTATGAACCCCAATAGAACCGCACCATTTGTGCCATAACCAACAAACCATAACGTCTCGCAACACAGAAAGGAAACTCATAGATCTCCCAGATCACTAGTAAACTCAATAACGGTCGGATCAACCTATCCCTTAACAATATAATTCGGGGCCAACCAAGCCGACTCAAGCTAGAACACGCATCCACATTGGCCTGCCAATGAACTCCTTACCAAGGAAGCCTGAAGTTGCTCCTTCCACTACTATAACTCCTGCTATAGCCATACGATACGGTGCCCGGCACCAATCAATACCGAAATCCACAACCTCGCCCGGCGACATGCCCGGCCACAAGAGACGCATCCGAAAAGTCCCTAAACACCGGAACTGAATCAAGGGTAGAAACCTCTGCACTGACATCCATCACGAAGACCCAATTAAGAAAAGCAATCCTTCCCAGTCGTCCGCTGGGTCTTTGAAATATAAACCACTCTCTAGAACATAAATCGACGTACCTCGCCACTCAACCCGTGGCGTTTCCGGCATAGCCCATAGCGCAATAGTCCGGAATAACCCAACATTGAGACAACCAGTCTACACCCCAATATCATATCTAAAATCTAACATACCAAGCAAAGAAAGATCTACTCGGGCCTCCAGAACCCGGTAGTTGCTAAATAGCCAATACACACGATCTACAATCACATCAATAGCCTATATATGAGACTTCCGTCTCCACATCCATACGGCACATGACTCACCATGTCAGATCCCAATTTGCTGTCCGAACACACGCACACCTTTAATACCCAATCATTCCACGACAGATACTCTAAAATTTCCCTGTGCCACCAAGCAAACCCGAATATCACCAGTCGCTCTAACAAGAAAGTGTCGCAATACTACCGAAGTGCCATCAACTCACTCACATTTAACCCTTTTCTGAACATATACTATCGTCAAATCACTTCTAATTAGCGATACCATTCCCTTAACTATCTGAGGCTACCCGCTACTTAAGAGTTTTATGAACTCCTTTTCAAAACTGAACTGTAACCTAACACACACAAGTCTCGGTCCTCCACCACATACCGCATATACCAAACCATCTGAGGATAACATGAAAACTTTATCTCCCTTCCGAGCCACAGACATCTATGCACCCAACTAGTCAAGAACTTCCATTGATCCCATCTAGAAGAAAAATCATTACACATCCTATGCCTCTCATATTCGTAGAAAATGCACCTCTCCAACCACGGTAGGAATCAACAAGAACGCTCCCAATTACGTTTACACAAATTAAACTGCCAGGACTAAATCCTTCTAACTAGGCCAAGCTAAGCAAGCCATCAAAACCCATGAGCATTGCTGTGAAATACCTGTAAGAACCCATTACCTCGAACACATACAAAGAATTCATCATATCCTTACCATGCCGATTCTGTCTACTATCAAGCTACTCCATCTATCTAAATTTCCTTCTGATTCATTTTCAACTTGATGCTCCCTCTTGCTATAGTACCACAATCTCTCAACCCAGGTTTACCTCACGAGACACAAACATAACTCCACGCCGTCTAAGGCCCATAAGCCGCTGAATACTCTCTCAAATATTCCCATAAATGCCACATTCCAGAATACTTTACTTTGAAGAACTTCCTGCGAATCTAAGTCCGTTACCTTTACCTTCCTGATACTGATACATAGAATCCCATAATTCACATAGAAGTACCACAAGTCTTGACCTCTTCCAATAAAAATGACAGTTTCTAACCACCTACACAACCTTAAGATACCGATTGTTCCTGTAGAATCTTGAACACATTAGAACCATTCTCGAGAGTCATTCTCTCTTTATTCAAATTGCAACTTCCTGCTCTATGCGCCGAGCATTCTTTACCAACAACACTCTAGACATCCCGTGATTCTCATACCCTATGAAGCATAATATAACCTTTGTCAAAATTTTCCTTCACTCTAGCCATAGCTAATTCACTCGCATGCCCAAATTGGAACCAACATAGCACCTAACCGTGCAATCAACTGCTCACAGCAGACTCCCCCACTTGGCTCGAAGCCATAGATCAAGACACACTCAACAACTCGTAACACTTTTACTCTATTGATGCCACAATACCATAGTGAGATTAAACTCAAATCATTTATAAGTTTGTGAAAACACAGGTCATCCAGTGATGTAATCTTCTGCAAATCTCGCATTCATTGCGTCCACTCTCTTAAGCGACCCGAAATTTCAAATTTCAACACGTACCCTTCAATTACACATGAGATCTTCTAACATACACATAAGGATCATACCACTTAAGAACACTCCGCAGGAGATAACCTACCTGCTTCGCCTCACTATAACATTTCCATACACCTTCCACCGTCATACACATTACACAGCCACTTAGTCTTCCTGGGTCTGAACTCATACCGCAACATGAAATTTACTTCACCCCCAACTAGGAGACACGAAAAGATTCCTCACACGCCCATAACTCGGGGCTACGCATCCAATAACAATGGAAATCATACGCTTAATAGTTCATCTATCATCCCGCAGGCCTTCCTCGTCACTCCCAAGTTACATAGATACATCCCGCAGTACTAACATACTCATCACATGGCTATTCAACCATCACTTCCACTAATAGGGACACTGCCGAACATATAAGTTCAAAACACTTACTCACACAATCAGCACCTCAGTGCTCAAGCCATAGGCAAAGATCCGGCCTCAAGTCCTCCAGACTGGCCCAACATCAAACTCACAGAGATCACATCTCGCCCCTTGATCGGAGAATCACAAGCCATCGAGGCACATCTGATACAGAGCGCTCATGAGCGCATACAAACGCGTGGAAGGAATTTCAAGAGTTTCTTTTCAAGCTGAATCAAGGACGCACGATAAGAATTCAAGAATGTGAAGTTTTCCTACAGGTTCTGCAGCCTCTCGAGGATAAATACAGACGTCTCCGTACCGATCCGCGAGACTCTACTAAACCTGCTCATGACTCGTGAGACCTAGTAACCTAGGCTCTGATACCAACTTGTCACGACCCAAACCCCGCACTGGTCGTGATGGCGCCTCTCGTAAAGACGAGGCCAGCCAACTAACCCAACTTATTATTTTAGAATAGTTAACATTAATAAGTCGCTTTAATATATTTTAAATAACCACAGTCTATCAAAAGTTCTCTTTAATAAGTGCAGAATAAAACCCAAACACAGCCCAAACCGGGGTGTCACAATTCACGAGCATCTATCAGAGTATACATACAACTACAAGACCTAAAATATACAAGCCGGAATATGAACCAAAAAAGAGAAAAAAAAATGGTGCTGCGAACGCAGGCAGTCACCTCGCTACTCCTATAGCTCTGCCTCTGATCATCTAAAACCCTCTACCGGGTTATCAATACCTGCATCTGCACGCGAGGTGCAGGGAGTAAAGTGAGTACTCCAACTCAGTGAATAATAAGGGTAAATAACAACTGAGCAGTAAGAAATCACGTAAAGCAAACCATCATGCTATATAGGGGCAGTGAAAAACCCTTTGAGAAAACCAGTGAAGCTGTAAAACCTTTAGAAATATCTTAGCTCAGTTTAAAACCTCTTTTGAAAATGATCTTTTCAGCGGTAACGCAAATGAATGCCAAAAACAAATAGTGCAGATAAGCACAGAAGTCCGTCTCTCGGGCACCACACTCGGTTATCAGATAATACCAGAACAACATGTAAATATTGCAAGAAGAAGCACAAACAACATATAACGGCAGACAAATGAAATAAGGTAAATACATCAAATAGTACTAGTACCGCTGCGGCGTGCAGCCCGCTCCACATATCGCTGCGGCGTGCAGCCCGATCCATTTATCATCGACGGTGCTCACTAGGGGTGTGCAGACTCCGGGAGGGGCCCCTTACGGCCCAAGTGCAATATCAAGCCATCTCGTGGCATCAAATCTAGGCCCTCGGCCTCATATCAGTATCAGTATATTACTGCTGCAACGTGCAGCCCGATCCAAAGTATCCCCACAAATACAGGCCCTCGGCCTTACTCAGTCAACAAGGTCACATAAGCCACTCGGGCAACAGTAAAACATGATGCTCAGCCCAAAATATTTTTTGGAATTATCATTTCGAGTGTTTAAGGCATAATAAACTTGGCTGAGTTTCAAAATAGTGGAAAATACATGACTGAGTTCAAATATATAATTAAATTAGTGAGGAATTATCAACAACAATCCCCGAAGGGTTCAAATAGGTTGGACGAAGCCCAAATATGGCAATCAGCCCAAATTATGATGATGACAAGTAAATTTCAATCAAATACGCAGTAAATTCATTAATCGGGACGGACCAAGTCACAATCCCCAACGGTGCTCTACCCCACGTTCGCTATCCGGCGTGCAAGTCACCTCCAATATAGCACTACGATGTGCAAATACGGGGTTTCAAACCCTCAGGATGTCATTTACAATCATTACTCACCTCAAACCGGCGAATTCTCTAGCTCGCGATGCCTTTTCCCCTCAAACCGGCCTCCACGCGCGTCGAATCTATCCAAAATCAGAGCGAATACATCACAACTTGCCAAAGGAACAATACCCAATCGAAAACAATCGAAAAATATTACAAAATCCCGAAATTGACAAACCGAGCCCCGGGCTCACTTCTCGAAACTCAGAAATTTTTACATCAACGGATTCCTTGTCTCGCCACGAGTCCATACATATGAAGAATACCAAAATCGGAGTCCAAATGACCCTACAAATCCCAATTTTTGTTCTCTTAAGTTTCAAGCCCTAAACCACAATTTTTGCCCATTAATTACTTGAGTTTTCAGCTCTAATACATGTATTTACACCATAAAATCATGTTTTAAGTCCAAGAATCCATACCTTATCGAAACCCCTTGAAATCTCTCTTTCAAAATCGCCCACAATCCTCCAAGTCCGAAGTTAGAATGAGAAACCCTTCAAAAATTCGTGAAGATGAACTTTAATATCTCTGCCCAGGCAAAACCGCACCTGCGGTCAAAAAGTCGCTTTTGCGGCTTCCTCCCTCCGCTTCTGCGGAAAATAACTTAACACCCCAGGTCGCATCTGCGGTCTAAAAGTCGCATCTGCGACTCCGCAGATACGGTCCCCACTCCGCATCTGCGGTCCAGCCTAGCCTTGCCCTTTTCCGCTTCTGCGACTCCCACGCCGTATATGCGATATCGCTTCTGCGGTTCCAATTCCGCAGAAGCAGAAATACCAGAAGCAGCAGGCCTGCAATTTGCACAAGACCAAAACTCATCCCGATAGCCATCCGAAATCACTCCGAGGCCCACGGGACCTCAACCAAAAATACCAATACATCCTAAAACGTTATTCAAACTTGTTCCAATTATCAAAACAACTCAAACAACACCAAAACCATCAAATTACGTCGAATTCAAGCCTAAGTTCTTCTAAAACTTTCGAAACACGCATTCGATCAAAAACCCTACCAAACGACGTCCGAATGACCTGAAACTTTACACACACATCCCAAATCACTTAACGAAGCTACAGCAACTCTCGGAATTCCATTCCGACCCTCGAATCAAAATCTCACCTATCAACCGGAATTCGCCAAAATACTAACTTCGCCAATTCAAGCCTAATTCTACACCGGACCTCCAAAATCATTTCCGATCACACTCCTAAGTCACAAATAATCTAACGAAGCTAACCAAATCATAAAAACTCTGATCCGAGCTCATATACAAATAAGTCAACTCTCGGTCAAACCTTTCAAATTCAAAGCTTTCAACTAAAACTGTTCTTTCAAATTCATTCCAAATCCTCTTGAAAATAAAAACCAACGATCTACATTAGTCATAATACATAACACGGGGAAAGTCATGCCTGAGAACTGGCGATCAAAGTGCAAAAGTTCAAAATGACCGGTCGGGTCGTTACATTTCAGGAGGCGGCCAATATGGCCTGGAGGATTGAGATGGTATTGTCACAGGTGGGTAGTCATAGGGCAGACAAGAGACCCCGTCAGTCAGGCCGATTCAGTGGTGCCTCGTCTGGAGGCAGAGATTCGTATGATAGGGGTCAGCCTTCTAGGCCTTTCCAGTCAGCCCTCCAGGTTTCTCACGGTGCCTCAGGTGGCCGTGGTTCTCACGCGCACTATTCTGATCAGCAGCCATTCAGTGCACCGCCAGCTCCTATCAGTGCACCGCCACTTCAGAGTTTTCGTGGTGGTCATTCAGGTCGACAGGGCCAGCAGACTCAGCAGCCGAGGACTTGTTACATTTGTGGTGACACGGGTCATATTGCCAGATTTTGCCCTCGAGCACCGAGCAGTTCTCAGCACCAGGGTTGTCGTGCCATGGTTCAGGCACCAGGTGTTCCACAGCCCGCCCAACCAGCTAGAAGTGGGGGTAGAGGTGCTATAGGTGGAGGTAGAGGTCATAGAGGTGGAGCTCAGACCGCCAGAGGTGGAGGCCAGCCAGCAGCAGGCCGTTCCAGAGAGGTAGATCAGAGTGGTGGAGCCCAGCCCCGATGTTATGCTCTTCAGGCCGGGCCCGAGGCGGAGGCTTCAGATGCGTTCATTACAGGTACGGTTCTAGTTTGTGATAGAGATGCTTCAGTGTTGTTTGATCCGGGGTCTACATATTCGTATATGTCATCCTATTTTGCCCCGTATTTGGTCATGCCTAGTGATGCATTGGGTATTCCTGTTTATGTGTCTATGCCGGTGGGTGATCCTATCGTGGTCGATCGAGTCCATCGTTCTTTTGTTGTGGTGATTGGGGGTCTGGATACTCGTGTAGATTTGTTGCTTTTAGACATGGTTGACTTCGATATTATATTGGGGATGGACTGGTTATCACCCTATCACGCTATCTTGGACTGTCATGCCAAGACTATGACCTTAGCTTTACCGGGTATGCCTCGTTTAAAGTGGAGAGGGACTCCTGGTCATTCTACCCGCAGTGTTATATCGTATGTGAAGGCTCGGCGTATGGTCGAGAAGGGGTGTTTGGCATATTTAGCCTATGTTCGGGATTCCAGTGCTGAGGTTCCCTCTATTGATTCTGTGCCCGTTGTTTGTGAGTTTCCTGATGTTTTTCCCTCAGACCTGCCGGGTATGCCACCCGACAGGGATATTGATTTCTGCATTGATCTGGTTCCGGGCACTCAGCCTATTTCTATCCCGCCGTATCGTATGGCGCCGCCTGAGTTGAAAGAGTTAAAGGAACAGTTGCAGGATTTGCTTAAGAAGGGTTTCATTAGACCCAGTGTCTCACCTTGGGCTGCGCCGGTGTTATTTGTCAAGAAGAAGGATGGGTCGATGAGAATATGTATTGATTACCGGCAATTGAACAAGGTAACGATCAAGAATAAGTATCCACTGCCGAGGATTGATGATTTGTTCGACCAGCTTCAGGGTGCCAGGGTATTTTCCAAGATTGACTTGAGATCTGGCTACCATCAGTTGAGGATTAGGGCATCCGATGTCCCTAAGACAGCCTTCCGCACCTCGGCTACGGGGCCCCCCGAAAAAAAAAATAAATTATTGAATTCTGTTATGTCATTCGGCGTTGACAAATGCCTCCAAAGCTTTCATGGACTTGATGAACCGAGTGTTTCAGGCTTATTTGAATTCATTCGTGATAGTTTTCATTGATGATATATTGATATATTCCCGCAGCCAGGAGGAGCACGAGCAGCACCTTAGAGTGATTCTTCAGACTCTGAGGGATAGTCAGTTATATGCAAGTCTCCAAGTGTGAGTTCTGGCTGAGTTCAGTTGCATTTCTGGGTCATGTTGTATCATGTAGAGGGTATTCAGGGACCAAAGAAGATAGAGGCAGTCAAGAACTAGCCTAGACCAGCATCAGCTAAAGAGATCCGGAGTTTCTTCGGGGTTGGCAGGCTCACTATCGACGGTTCGTGGAGGGGTTTTCATCTATTGCAGCCCCGATGACCAGATTGACCCAGAAGGGTGCCCAGTTCAGATGGTCGGATGAGTGTGAGGCGAGCTTTTAGAAGTCTCAGACAGCTCTGACTACGGCACCGGTGTTGGTTTTGCCCACAGGTTTAGGGCCTTATATAGTCTATTTGATGCTTCCCGTTTGCGCTTGGGAGCAGTGTTGATGTAGGATGGCAAGGTCCATTTGCCTATGCTTTGAGGCAGTTGAAGATTCATGAGAAGAACTAATCCGGTTGATGATTTGGAGTTGAGACCATAGTTCACGCATTGAAGATTTGGAGGCATTATCTGTATGGCGTGGCATGTGAGGTTGTTCACGGATCAAAGAGTCTTCAGTACTTGTTCAAGCAAAAGGAGTTAAATTTGAGCAGAGGAGGTGGTTGGAGTTGTTGAGGAGTATGATATCACCATTCTGTATCATCCGGGGAAGGCCAATGTGGAGGCCGATGCATTGAGTAGGAAGTTAGCCAGTTTGGGCAGTCTTGCTTATATTCCGTTCGGTGAGAGGCCGCTTGCTTTGGATGTTCAGGCCTTAGCCAATCAGTTCGTGAGGCTGGATATTTCTGAGCCCAGTCGTGTGTTAGCTTGCACGGTAGCTCGTTCTTCATTATTGGAGCGTATCCGTGATCGGCAGTATGATGATCCCCATTTGTGTGTCCTTAGAGACACGGTGCAGCGCGGAGGTGCCAGGCATGTTACCTTAGATGATGGTGGAGTTTTGAGATTGCAGGGTCGAGTATGTGTGCCTAATGTGGATGGGCTCCGAGAGTTGATTTTGGAGGAGGCCCATAGCTCCCGGTACTCTATTCATCCGGGCGTCGCGAAGATGTATCAGGATTTGCGGCAGCATTATTGGTGGCGTAGAATGAAGAAGGATATTGTAGCATATGTGGCTCGTTGCTTGAATTGTCAGCAGGTTTAGTACGAGCATCAGAGGCCTGGTGGTTTATTTCAGAGGATTGAGCTTCCCGAGTGGAAGTGGGAGCGGATTACTATGGGCTTTGTTACGAACTTCCGCTGACTCGGAAGAAGTTCGACGCAGTTTGGGTCATTGTTGATAGGCTGACCAAGTCAGCACATTTCATTCCTGTGGCAGTCTCCTATTCTTCTGAGAGGTTGGCTGAGATCTATATTCGGGAGATTGTTCGCCTTCATGGTGTGCCCGTATCTATCATTTCGGACCGGGGAATGCAGTTTACCTCGCACTTCTGGAGAGCAGTTCAACGAGAGTTGGGCACGCGGGTTGAGTTGAGCACAGCATTTCATCCACAGATGGACGGTCAGTCCGAGCGGACTATTCAGATCTTAGAGGATATGCTCCGAGCTTGTGTTATTGGCTTTGGAGGTTCGTGGGATAGTTCTTGCCCTTAGCGGAGTTTGCCTACAACAACAGCTACCAGTCGAGCATCCAGATGGCTCCCTATGAGGCTTTATATGGTAGGCGGTGTCGGTCTCCGGTTGGATGGTTTGAGCCGGGAGAGGCTCGGTTGTTGGGTACGGATCTGGTTCAGGAGTCCTTGGACAAGGTCAGGATCATTCAGGATAAGCTTCGTTCAGCTCAGTCCAGGCAAAAGAGCTATGCAGACCGCAAGGTTCGAGATGTGGCTTTCATGGTTGGCGAGCGGGTATTGCTCCGAGTGTCACCTATGAAAGGCGTGATGAGATTTGGGAAGAAGGGCAAGCTTAGCCCTAGGTTCATTGGTCCGTTTGAGATTCTTGACCGAGTGGGAGAGGTGGCTTATAAACTTGCTTTGCCGCCGAGCTTATCAGTCGTGCATCCAATGTTTCATGTGTCCATGCTTCGGAGGTATCACGGCGATCCAGCCCACGTGTTAGATTTCAGCATTGTCTAGTTGGACAAGGACTTGTCTTATGAGGAGGAGCCGGTAGCTATTCTAGACCGACAGGTTCGTCAGTTGAGATCCAAGAGTTTCCTTTCTATTCGTGTTCAGTGGAGAGGTCAGCCTTCTGAGGCATCGACCTAGGAGTCCGAGTCCGATATGCGGAGCCGTTATCCTCATCTTTTCCCCGACTCAGGTACTTCTTTCTTCTGTTCGTTCGAGGACGAACGGTTGTTTTAGAGGTGGAGAATGTGACGACCCAAAGGGTCATCACCTGTTTTAAATAAATTCTATGACTCCGAGGCCTTGGAAACTTCATTTAGAGTCGCCTCGATTTGCGTGCGCAGTCCGGGCGCGTAGCCGGAAAGCTTAAATATGAAATTCTGTGAAAAATGCTAAGTTTTGATGTCAAAATGAATAAATTTAACCTTGGTCAACATTTTCGGTAAACAGACCCGGACCCGTGATTTGACGGTCCTGGAGGGTCCGTAAGAAAATATGGCACTTGGGCGTATGCCCGGAATCGAATTCCGAGGTCCCAAACCCGAGAAATGAAATTTTTTATAAAATTGTTTTCTGAAATTGTTTAAGGAAATTGGAAATAAAATTTGATTAGAAAGCGATGGTATCGGGCCCGTATTTTGGTTACGGCGCCCGGTACAGGTGTTATATATGTTTTAAGTCCTTCTTGTGAAATTTGGTTGAAAACGGACGTCGTTTGACGTGATTCGGACTTAAATTGGAAATTTTGATGTTTTATGAAGTTTGAAAGAATTCATGGATTTTGAGGTTTAATTCGATGTTTATAATGTTATTTTGGCGATTTGATCGCACGAATAAGTCCGTAGGATGTTTTTGAGATTGTGTGTATATTTGGTTTGGAGCCCCGAGGGCTCGGGTGAGTTTTGGATAGGCCACGAGTGCATTTTTGGACTTTGAAAGATAGCTGTTGCATTTCTGATCTGCAAGCTTCGCAATTGCGAAGCCAATCTCGCAAATGCAAGCCTTGCATCGCAATTGCGAAGTGGAGACCTGAGCAGGCCTGATGGCAAATGCGACCACTGGGTTCGCAAATGCGAAGGCCGGTCGCAAATGCGACTTCTGGGATCGCAAATGCAAGGTTAGGAATTTAGGAAGGGGTTCGCAAATGCGGACAAAGCTTCGCAATTCCCATGTCAGGTTGGGGTTCGCAATTGCGAACCCCTATTAGCAATTCCCATATCGGCAACCTGCATTTTCTGTACTTAGTCGATTTTTAAGTAATTTTTACACCATTTTCAAAACACAACTCCTTTGGGCAATTTTTCAAGAACAAACCTTCTTTTAAGTCAATTGTAAGTTAGTTTTCACTCATTTCTTTCAATCATTTACATCTTTTAACATGATTTCAACCTAAAATCAAAGATTTTCATGGGGGAAATTGGGTGTTTTGGGTAGAACCTAGGTTTTTCAAAAATTGGGGATTTGGACCTCAATTTGAGGTCCGATTTCAAAACAAATTACATATTTGAGTTCGTGGGGGAATGGGTAATCGGGCTTTGGTTCGAACCTCGGGTTTTGACCACGTGGGCCCGGGGGCGATTTTTGACTTTTTGGGTAAAACTTGGGAAAACTCATTTTCATGCATTGGAGTTGATTCATTTAGTGTTTATTAATGTAATTAAGTAATTTGTGATTAGATACGAGCGAATTGGCGGTGGAATCGCGGGGTAAAGCTATACTTGAGGCTTAAGTTGTGTGCAAGGCATTGAGGTAAGTGTTTGGTCTAACCCTAGCTTGAGGGACTAGGAGTTGAGTTTTATTTGCTAATTGCTTCTTGTTGAGTACGACGTATAGGCATGGTGACGAGTATCTATACGTTGGTGTCTAGCATGACCGTGAGTCTTTAAATTGTGAATATCTTGATTTCGTGGTATTTCTCTTGCCTTGGTGATAATTCCTAATTGTTGTGAAAAGCTTGTGAAAGGAAATTGTGACATATGAACCCCTTTGGAGCATTGGCTCAAGTTATATTTCAATTGTGAACGTATATGAAATGGTTGAACCCCTTTGGAGCATTGGCTCAAATTATATTTCAATTGTGAACGTATATGAAATGGTTGAACCCCTTTGGAGCATTGGCTCAAGTGGTAAAGTGAGAAGTGAAATAAAAGTGAAAGGAAGAGAAAGAGTATTTAAATTGTTCCCTTGCCGGGATATTGTTATTTATTTATTGTTTTCCGATGCCGGGATGTTGAGATTATTGATGTTGTACCCTTGCCGGGATTTAATTGTTCAATTGTGTTCCCTTGCCGGGATTTCTTTTATTATTTTATTTATCCCCTTGCCCCTTGTTTGTGATTGTTGTTTGGATGAGAAAGAGTGTTAAAGCACGAAGGGTGATGCCGTGCATTGTGTGTTTGTTGTGAGGAAAGAGTGTAAAGCACGAAGGGTGATGTTGTGCATTGTTTGCTTATGGTGAGGAAAGAGAGTAAAGCACGAAGGGTGATGCCTTGCCGCACGATGTACCATTCCGTGCCGATTCTATCGATTATATGTGAGGAAAGAGAGTAAAAGCACGAAGGGTGATGCCGTGCACACTTGATTATATCATTGCTTGGTGAGGATGAAAGTAAAAGCACGAAGGGTGATGTCGTGCACTTGTTGCTTTCTGTTTCTTTATTAATGTCTGAGTTGTGTTGTTTCCTTCGTTACTGGACGACTTTTACTTGAAATTGTTATTTCCCCCATAGCATGCTCCCCCTCCCATATCAATTACTTGTCTCTGTATTTCGATTCCGCTGTATATATATATATAACTGCACAGGTTTATGTGGTAGTCCTGTCTAGCCTCGTCACTACTTCGCCGGGGTTAGGCTAGGCACTTACCAGCACATGGGGTCGGTTGTGCTGATGCTACACTCTGTGCTCTTTTGCACAGATCCAGGTGTTGTAGCAGCTTACGGTGCGTAGCAGTAGTTAGGGAGCCGACCTTCAGCCCACGAGACTCCGAGGTAGCCTTGCTGGCGTCCGTAGGCCCGGCGTCTCTTCTTTTAGTTTTCATGTTCTGTTGACATTTGTATTCGAGACAGACTATGTCCTTTATTTCAAACTCTTATTTGTAGTAATCTTTGACAGTCCGTGTATTTTTGTGACACCAGGTGCTGGGTAGAGACTTGTATTGGCTTTCTAGACGCTGTTTCTATATTTAGTTCAGACTTCCGCTAAATTTTACTTTTCGTTATCTTTTAACTGCTTATTCATTGATAATTTAGTTGTTTAATAATGTATAAAACGAAATAGGTTAATGTTTGCTAAGGTTCTCGGCTTGCCTAGCTTTCATGAGTCGGCGCCATCACGACCCCCGAGGGTGGAAAATCCGGGTCGTGACACCGTGCTATTTTAACTGCTGATCTGTAGCGAGTCCTAATATATATTCTACGTTTAATGAAGTATAATAACATCGTGAACTCAAGCTAGTAAAAATAAGACGGAGATTATCCAAATGACATAATTACCCACAAAAATAAAACTATTTACCTTTGTCTACCCATTTACTTTTCTATCCATCAAATTAATTACATTTTCTACCCATGATAGCTTTGGTGGGCAATTTCCTCTTTTTTCTCATTTTCTTTTTTATTTCTTTGCTTCTTTCCTTTTTTTCCTTCTTCTTTTCTTTTCTTTTTCTCGTTTTTTATATCTTTTTTCTTCTTTTCTGTTCATTTGTCTTTTGCCCAAATCATATTATTGTTATTGTTGTTGTTGTTGTTGTTATTACTATTATTATTATTATTATTATTATTATTATTATTATTATTATTATTTAATGTCACACTCAATTTCGGCTCTCTTTTTTTCTTTGTTTATTTTCTTTGTTTGTTGTTTCTTTTCTAATTTCATTTAACTCCTTTTTTCTTTTATTTTATTTTTCTCTTCATAATCTAATTTCATTGGCTCTTTTTGCTCTTTTTTATTGTTCTTCTTTTTTTATACAATAAGAAAAGATAACTGATAAAGTAAATATTTGTTCACCTTTTTTTAATATAACTGGTACAATATATATTTTGTCTTTTTTTTAATTCAATTATTTAGAACAACTTATACATTATAACTGTTTTCTCTTCTCTTTTTTGCTTTCATTTTATTTTTTAATATTATTTATTATTATTTCAAATTATTTTTTATCTTTTTTTTCATAATGTAATTCTGCACACATTTTTTGCTCCATTATTTTTATTCTTTTTGTTTATTTGTATTTTTTATATTAATTTTTAAAAAATAACTTAATTTAGCGTATAGTGTATCAAAAAAATATATTAGTAGCGGTTGAAGTATATTATTGCAATATACTATGATACCCGTGTGCTATATATCATATATTGACTGGGTATATAATATCGAATACTCTATTAGAAAATTAAAAATTAAAAAATGACCCATTGAATTTTTTTTTTTTTTTTGAAAAATTAAAGAAAACACCAAGTTTAACTATATTGTTACATTATACCATATACTGTAATAGTATATTGTTGCAATAAATTATATACTATTAAATTAAATATTATATGCCAAAATGGTATATAGTATGTTATTTTGGTATATAGTACAAATTAGTCTTCTTCGCTAGTTCAACACAATTTCAACCTAAATTTTAAAAATCTACTCCAGAAATTTTACCATATTGACTTAGACTTTAGACACAGCCTCCAATCAAATATTTCAGACTAAATATTTTGGTTTAAGAAAAAATTTAAAAAAAACATGAGAACTCCATTGAAAAAATTGAAAAAGAACTCAATGAAAATTTCAATAAATTCTAAAAGTACCCAATTGTAATAATATATTGTTACATTATATAGTATACTGTAATAGTATATCGTTGGAATAAATTGTATACCAAAATGATGTATCGTATATCATTTTTGTATACAATACAAATTCTTCTTCACCAGTTCAACACAATAAATTTTACACTATTGAGTTAAATATTATATATCAAAATGGTATACAGTATGTTATTTTGGTATATAGTACAAATTTTTCTTTGCTAGTTCAACTTAGTTTCAACCTAAATTTCAAAAGTCTATTCCAGAATTTCCACCAAATTAACTCAAACTTTAGCCACAACCTGCTATCAGATATTTCAACCTAAATATTTTGGTTTAAGAAAAAAATGAAAAGATATCAAAACTCTGTTGAAAAGTTGAAAAAGAACTCAATGAAAATTTTAAAAAATTAGAAAAGGACCAAATTATAATAGTATACTGTTACTTTATATCGTAACATTATACTGTTGGAATAAACTGTATACCAAAATGGTATATAGTATATAATTTCGGTATACATTGCAAATTCTTCTTCTCCAGTTCAACTCAACTTTAACCCTAATTTAAAAAATCTACTGCAAAATCTCCACCAAATTCGCTCAGTGTTTAGCTACATCATCCAATTAACATTTCAAATAAACCCAGGCAAAAATTGGATCAAAACAACTACAAACTCAACAAACCCAATTTATGAGTTTCAAGCTTCAAGGTACTTCAATGGTGGATTTGACCCCTTCAATAACAAATCTGTGAAAATCAGCATAACACTATAATCCAAATGTCGAAGAACAACACAGACGAATTTCAATAATAAAACATTTCAAACACACACTGAAAATTCAGACCTAAAAGTTTGAACTCATACACATAAAGTTTCAATTTTTTTCTTCAGATCTAAATTTGGATCCACTACTTTGTAGTATTTTTCTATTGAATAATGGATAAGACAGTCACGACCCGAATTTTCCACCTTCGGGACCGTGATGGCGCCTAACATTGCACTCGCTAGGCAAGCCAACGTTATAAAATATTACACCATTTTCCTTTATCATTTTATAATTAAAATTTTAACAAGTACTAAATCAGCGGAAATAAAAGCGAAAGTACATGATTAAACTAATTACTCTATACTAATAACGAACACTGAAATGAATACCACCAAGAAACTGGTGTCACAACTCACGAACAGTCTACGAATACTACAAGTATTGTTCTGAAAGAAAATATATACATCTGTCTCGGAGAAAAATAAAACAGACTGAAATAAAGATAGGAGGGGACGCCAGGGCCTGTGGATGCCGGCAGGACTACCTTGGGTCTCCTGAGTGCAGTGAAAGCAACCAACCTCTCGATCAGCCACTAGCTCCGAAATCTGCACAGAAAGTACAGAGTGCAGTATCAGTACAACCGACCCCATGTACTGGTAAGTGCCAAGCCTAACCTCGACGAAGTAGTGACGAGGCTACGGCGAGGCATAACAACATATATAACCTGCAACAGTTTTTACTAAAACAGAAAGGAAATACATAATGAAATAAAGCAGTAACTTGCATTAAATAAGTACGGAAACCGGTCGTTCTACCAATACTCAGCTATAACCAATCCTTAAGGGAGTTTTCAACACCACAATAATGAATTTCAGCAGAATATGAATACATAAACAATAAATGATGCGGCGCGCAACCCGATCCCACCATATAATCAATAACAGTATAATCATTCACCCTTATTGCTCCTTGTTGCGACGTGCAACCCGATCCCACCAGTCCACCCTTATTCCTCCTGTTGCGGTGTGCAACCCGATCCCACTTGTCCACCCTTACTACTCCTTGTTGCGGCGTGCAACCCGATCCCACCAGACAATCACATTCACCCTTATCCCTCCTGTTGCGGCGTGCAACCCGATCCCAATATACATATCAGCACCAATCACAATATAGAGACAAGTATTTCACAAGTTAACTCATATCCTCCACATCACTTACACCTCAACCAACACAAGGAAATATCATTGCAATTATGAAAGTTCACCAGTTAAAACTACATAGCGAGACTAACCAAAGTGTACCATGAAGCACTAATAAGCCAACATAAACCAACAGTGTAATATAATGGAACAAAGGAACAATTAATAACACCAATAGAGAAACAACATTAAACAAGAAGCAATTAGACATGGAAGCATCAATAAGCAAGTAGCAAGTAAAACATGAGAGTAAAATATGGGGAAACGGGGCAAGGGAACAGGCTAAACAAGTAATTTGGCGACGCATAGGTGCTCTTCACCACACCTATACGCCACACACATGGTATTTCACATAGCAAGCAAGTCGGGAATCCCTAATCCCTCAAGTCAAGGTTAGACCAAACACTTACCTCAAGTCAAAGGGTATTTCAAAGCTCAATCACCGCTTTGCCTCTCGATTCCACCGCCAATCCACTCGTATCTAGCCATATTTAACTTTATAACATCAATAAACGCTAAAGAAACCAATTCCAATACATAATTATAGATTTCCCAACATTTTTTCCAAAAAGTCAAAAATCGACCCCGGGCCCGCTTGGTCAAAACTCGAAATTCGGACCAAAACCCGATTACCCATTCGCCCTCGAGCCCGGATATTCCATTGGTTTTGGAATCCGACCTTAAATTGAGGTCCAAATCCCCAAATTTTGAAATTCCTAAATTCTACCCAAAACATTCAATTTCCCCATGAAAAACCCTAGATTTTGTGATGAAATCTTGCAAAAAGATGAAATAGATTGAAAGAAATGAGCTAGAAATCGCTTACCTATGATTTGGGGAAGAACTACTGTTTAGAAAATCGCCTCATGAAGCTTAGGGTTTGAAAATTTGAGAAATGAATTGAAAATCCCGTCTAAGTTATGTTTTGAACAGTTGCAAGTATCGCATTTGCGATCATAGGTTCGCAAGTGCGACCATGCTTCGCAAATGCGAAGCTTGGCCTGGCCTGCTGCCTTCGCAAATGCGAACAAATGTTCGCAAATGCGGCTCTGTCCAGTCGCAATTGCGAAGGTCCCCTCCCAGCCCATTGATCGCAAATGCGAAGTAACTTCGCAAATGCGATGCTCGTATTTGCAATCCATACTTCGCAAATGCAAAGTCTGCAGATCTGCAACATACCAGAAAATTTCTTAAGGCTCAAAACACTCCGCAGCCTATCCAAAACTCACCCGAGCCCTCGGTGCTCCAAACCAAACATGAACACAAGTCTTAAAACATCATACGAACTTGCTCATTCGATCAAATCGCAAAATAGCACCTAGAACTATAAATTCAACAACAAAACGCATGAAATTTTCAAGATAGTTCAAACTTTCTATTTTCTCAACCAAAGGTCCGAATCATGTCAAATTACTTCCGTTTTCCACCAAATTTCACAGATAAGGTTTAAATATCATAACGGACCTGTACCGGGCTCCGGAGCCAAAATATGGGCCCGATACCAACAATATCAAATATTATTCAATTTCCAAAAACCATTATATTTTTTAGTTAACAATTTTTGAAGAAAATTCATTTCTCGGGCTAGGGACCTCGGAATTCAATTCCGGGCATACGCCCAAGTCCCATATTTTACTACGGACCCTCCGGGATCGTCGAAACAGGGGTCCGGATCCGTTTACCCAAAATATTGACCGAAGTCAACTAAAATCATCTTTTCTTAACTTTTTCACACAAAAGCTTTCCGGATACGCGTATGGACTGAGCACGTAAATCGAGAAGAGATAAATGGAGGTTTTTTAAGTCCTCGAAATACGGAATCGGATTCTAAAATAAAAGATGACCCTTTGGGTCATCACAAAGACTCACCGAGAACTTTTTCCTACTTAACTTTCTTGCCAATGATATATGGAAGAGAGAATTTAAGAATAAAAGAAATTGCTATTGTTGGAAGAATATGAAGAGAAAATGAATTAATATCGTAAAAGGAAGAAAGAGAAAATGGGGAGACAAACGGGGGAACATATAAGGCAGCTTTAAACTATGGAATTACAGAGAAAGAGTGATAGGTAGGCCAAGGGTAATTAATATAGGTGGGGTAGGTGAATATTGTAACTATTTTCAAAATGGGTAAGAACGGGTAAATATTTTGGTTTTTGTGGTATATAGTATAGTTTCCTCTAAATAATCATTGCTAAGCCCTAAGGTGCGTTACAACATGCTTTAGTCAATTAATTGCATTGATAATTATAAAAGCTGTTTATTTTCTGTGTATTGAACTTAAATCTTTTTCTTATAATACATTTGGAATCATCGGTAAAATATAAGAAACTATTCATTTTCTAAATAACAAATAGTAATGGATATAAAAAGTATTGAAAATTATAAACCTTTGTAACCTTGATGTTAAAGATGTCTTTTAAATATATTTTCTTAAATTCGAAAAGTACAAACAATATAAAAAGTATTGAAATGTCTCACGTAAAGAAAACACTCCAAACAATATGACACGCCCTCAAAAAACAAAATTGTTCTTTTAATATTTCATCATTAATTTATTTAAATATATATTTTCCTTTTTGATACTTTATTCGTTACATTCTTATCAGAATAGAAAAATGACACTGTATAGCCGCTGTAAAAATAATAACCAAAAATATATATAAAAGTTGTATATTTTCTGTATATATATACATTCTATATGTTATATACCAAAATTATACAAATTTTAACACTTTTTGGGCTATCAGATGTAAATAGTTTCTGGCGCGAGGTAAAAGTAATAATACCCCTATCAGTATTCATAAGGAATTTTTACCTTCCTATCACTATTTGAAACTTTATTACACTCCCTACTCAAGTTTCAATTTAATTACATAGGCATATACAATTTACCAATTATATACATTTTAGAAACTAAATGAGTATCCATTTATATTAGGAATTGAATAACGATCAATTATTTCCCATCCTTATTCTCTCTCTCTCCTGCGCTCTCTCTTTCTATCTCTCTCCTGCGCTCTCTCTCCGTCTCTCAATCTCTCATTCTATGTTCTTTTCCCATTTTTTCTTCCTCTGATGTCCTCTAATTTTTTATCCTTCATGTTGTATATATTTTTAATGAAATTCATAAATGGATTTCAATCATTTTACTATAGAGTTTTAACTTAGCAATTTCCTTTCATGTTGCACAATTGGTATTCAAATTGAAATTGCCAATCAATAAATTTTAAAGGTGTTTGACTCTCCACCATTGACAGTCATTAAAAAGCTTTGAATTTGAATTTAGGTTTTCAAAAACCATTATTTGTTTGGATTGGGTGTTGTTGCAAACAATTGGAATATTGTTTGGAGTTTATATTTCAATTTTGAGGGTGTTTGGTGAAGATTAGACTTGATTTTGGCTGAATTTAAGATTGAAACTCGAAGAAGAAGAAGAAGAAGAAGAAGAAGAAGAAGAAGAAGAAGAAGAAGAAGAAGAAGAAGAAGAGAAGAGGAGGAGGAGGAGGAAGAGGAAGAGGANAGAGAGAGAGAGAGAGAGAGAGAGAGAGAGAGAGAGAGAGAGAGAGAGAGAGAGAGAGAGAGAGAGAGAGAGAGAGAGAGAGAGAGAGAGAGAGAGAGAGAGAGAGAGAGAGAGAGAGAGAGAGAGAGAGAAGAAGAAGAAGAAGAAGAAGAAGAAGAAGAAGAAGAAGAAGAAGAAGAAGAAGAAGAAGAGGAAGAAGACATATGACATAAAATATACTTACGAAATTGTAGTAAAGTTGTAGTATAAATTGTATTTAAATTGTATTCTGTTGTAGTTATATATATTTTTTATTTGAATGTTGTATGCAAGTTGAAAAATAGTTGTATAATGTATGAATCATTGTATAAAATTTATATTTAAGTTATCAACACTATCTTTTTATATAAAGTTATTGATATGTATCAAAATTGTATTAAGAGAGAAAGTTTTGATTGGAATTTTAGAGAGGAAGAAACACCTACCACATACAAAATATATACAAATCAGATACAAAATATACAAAAGTCATATTGTATAAAATTTGTATGAAAATTGTATTTAAGTTGTATGATGTTGCAGATGTATTTTAACTGGATAAAAATAATGTATGAAAGTTGTAGATAAGTTGTAAATAAGTATATACTATATAATTAGTTGTATGAATTTTATTTTTAGTATGTATGTTGTTGTAGATATATCAATTTGTATTAAATTTGTGCGAAATTTATTTTTAAATTTGTATGTTGTTGTACCATCAAGTTGTATAATATTAATTGTAAGTACGATGTATCCATTTTAGTGCTGATTTAAATAGGTCTCGTTAATTTGTGATAGATTAGCGTATTTAGTAAGTTAACCAATCAAGTGAAGCAGAATACTTTACTAGTCCCGCATGATAGTTATTAACCTCATAAAATCTTTGGACAAAATTTTGATACATATCAACAACTTTATGTAAAAAGATAGTATTGATAATTTAATTACAAATTTTATACAACGATTCATACATTATACAACTATTTTTCAACTTTCATACAACATTCAAATATAAAAAAATTATAACTACAACAGAATACAATTTACATACAATTATACTACAATTTTAGTACAATTTCGTAAGTATATGGTATGTCATGTGTTCTTCTTCTTCTTCTTCTTCTTCTTCTTCTTCTTCTTCTTCTTCTTCTTCTTCTTCTTCGAGTTTCAATCTGAAATTCAGCCAAAATCAAGTCTAATCTTCGAGTTTCAATCTGAAATTCAGCCAAAATCAAGTCTAATCTTCACCAAGCACCCTCAAAATTGAGATATAAACTCCAAACAATATTTCCGATTGTTTGCAATAACACCCAATCCAAACAAATAATGGTTTTTGAAAACCCAAATTCGAATTCAACGCTTTATGATAGAGTAGTGTTCGAATCTTCAATTCCTACTACCTTCTAACTAGGTGTTGAATTCATCTCTTGAAAAAGACTATCAAACTGCAGGATAATCCGATTTTCAAGAGAGCACAATACAAACGTGGTCTTTGTCTTGAATACTAAAAACTCTTTACTGCTCATCGTCGAGGAGGATTTTCATCCAACTTTGGACAGTAGTACTGTGACGATCCAAAATCCACTAAGGGTCGTGATAGCGCCGGACACCACTGTCAGGCAAGCCAACCAAAATACTTAATTAAATCCTCGTCTTAATACTCTTGAAATCTATGATTTTCCTTCAAATTTACCAATAAAAAAAAGATAATCGTACCAAATCAAATTAAATGATAAGCAATTAATACAAAATACTTTATAACCATCCCAGAACCCGGTGTCACAAGTGCATGAGCAATTTCTAAGAAATCGAATAAAGTACAACAGCTGTCCGGAACACAAATTGGACAGAAACTAAATACAGTTCTGAGAGAGACTATACTAGCTGCGGGTCGTCTCGAGGAAATACAGCTCACCTAGTCTCCGGGTCACCCGTGCTGCTACGCCCAGTAGGCCCATAGAAATACCTGTACCTGTGCAATAAAATGCACAGCAAGTGTAGCATGAGTACGAAAACAATGTGTACTCAGTAAGTATCCCGCCTAATCTCGAAGAAGTAGAGACGAGATGGCAACTTCGACACTTACTAATGGTCCAATAATAATATTATCAATGCGATGACTCACGGATTCATTAAGAACAGTAGTAGATTCAAACGAGTCACGAAACAGGTAAAAGTTCCTTTTTAGTTAAAAGTCTCCGGATTTATAATCCATTAGTTAGCAATTATCTCAAGTCGGGGAGAGCAAATATCAATATCAATAAATCTCAAGGCAAACAATGCGAGCATGCGCAACTCATGCCGAGGTCGTACGACCCGATCCAACATAAATGTAAAATGTGCACTGCCGAGGGTCGAACGGCGCAAACCATAGATGCATCTATTACCCCGCTCGCGAATCATACATGCGACGCGATCAAATTTAACTAAACAATCACCCTGCTCGCGAATCATACATGCGACGCAGGTACACATAGAAATACATGCTCAAACAGCAAATTAAGAATTTATTGGGGAACATTTATCCAAATAAAAGCCAATTCTCCTTTAATGATTTAAGAAAATGAAGTTTAATCCTCTTAGAAATTCATTTACCAATTCGATAGGATTTAAGAAATTCAACTGTCAATAAGATCACAGATATTCCAAGTTTAGCATGCTTTTAGGGTCCTAGACTACCCAGACTTATACATATTAGTAGCTACGCACGGACTCTCGTCACCTCGTGCGTACGTAGCCCCCACAAATAGGAGCACATAACCAATTATTTCACCTATGGGGACAATTCCCTCTTACAAGGTTAGAAAGGAGACTCACCTCGCTCCGAAGATCCATAACCGGCATTCCACGCCCTTCCGAAGACTCGAACCGATGCTAAATGCCCAAAGCTAGCCAATAATTATGCAAATTCATTAATATATGCTCAATTACTCATTACAATCCAATTTATAACAATTCCTAACCCCGATCGAAAAGTTGACAAAAACACCCTCGGTCCCACGTGCCCGGATTCCGAAATTTTTCGAAGAACAAGTTTACCCATAACCCCACGAACTCAAATATATAATTTACTCTCAATTTCATACCCAAAATCGTGGTCAAATTCCAAGAATATAAATTTCTAGGTCTTCCCACCAAAACCCCAAATTTCTACCAATTTCATGCTCAAATCTGTACGTAATCAATGTATTTAACTCAAGATAGGTGGGGATAGCTTACCTTATCGTTGATGATGAAAACCCCCTCTTGAAACCCTCCAAGAATCGCCCAAGCCAAGAGAAAAATGAGAGAAAATGGCCAAATCCCGATTTTTAAAACACTCACTGCCTCCAGTCCTTTCGCACATGCGGTCTATTGACCGCTTCTGCGGTCCCGCAGGTGCGGACCAATTGCCGCTTCTGCGGTCTTCCCCCAAGCCTTCAACTTCCGCATCTGCGCTTCTACTTCCGCATGTGTGGTCCCGCATCTGCGGTCCCAGCCTAGCCGTCCATTTCCGCTTCTGCGGCTCCGCACCTGCGGCCCTAGTTTCGCAGGTGCGGTTACACCAGCAACCAGCAACTTGAGCCTTCTCCAAGATTCCATTTTCGATCCGTTAACCACCCGGAATCCACCCGAGGCCCCCGGGACCCCAACCAATCATACCAACCAGTCCCAAAACACATTACGGACTTACTCGAGGCCTCAAATCATATCAAACAACGCTAAAACCACGAATCGACCTCCAATCCAAGCTTTATGAACTTTAGAATTTCAAACTTCTACTTTCGATGTTTAAACCGATCAAATCACGTCCGATTGACTTCAAATTTTACACACAAGTCATATTCGACATTACAGACCTACTCCAACTTTCGGAGTCGGATTTCGACCCCGATATCAAAAAGTCCACTTCCGGTCAAACTTCTCAAAAACCTTCAAATTTCTATCTTTAGCCAAATGACTCCAAAATGACCCACGGACCTCCGAATTCACTTCCGATCGCGCTCCGAACACCAGAATCACCATACGGAGCTACTCCCGGGCTCGGAACCCCGAACGGACATCGATAGCACTGAAATGCACTTCATCCCAAACTTATGAGATTTCTTCCAAAATGCTAACTTCCACAATAGGCGCCAAAACGCTCCCGGGTTATCCAAAACCCGATCCGGGCATACGCCCAAGTCCGAAATCATTATACGAACCTGTTGGAACCTTCGAATCTCGATTCCGATGTCATTTACTCAAAAATCCTATCCTAGTTAATTCTTTCAACTTAAAGCTTCCGAAATGAGAATTCTCTTTCCAAATTCACTCTGAACTTCCCGAAATTCAATTCCGACCACGCGTGCAAGTCGTAATACCTGAAATGAAGCTGCTCATGGCCTCAAACTACTGGACGACGCGCTAGAGCTCAAAACGACCGGTCGGGTCGCTACAAGTACAATGCTTCAATAAAGCCATTCAATGAAAAACCCAATCACCTTTAAAGAGTCCAATACCAAATTTAATTTGTGACTGGTTCAGGCATATTGTAGCCAAAGTTTATCGTTCCGAGGCTCATAACCCACTTGATGTTCAAGCCAATCTTGTCAATCACTCAAGCTATTCCAACAACTCAGCACGATCTAGGATTGTATACTTCGGGCCTACACGTTGCCGATGACGAGAGCTGCTATTGCCACCATCAGATACTCAAACGTGGTTAGCACCATTGTTCCCTTCAGTTATGCCTTTTTCCAAGCAAAGAATCCCCTAATTTAAGGCATGAATAATGGATTGCTCTTGAGTTCGAGTCACCCCAAGAGCAAGGTCGGGAGTTCTTCGAGGGAGGGATGCCGAGGGTCTATCGGAAACAGCCTCTCTACCCGGAAACAGCCTCTCTACCCTAGGGCAGGGGTAAGGTCTGCGTACACACTACCATCCCCAGACCCCGCCAATGGGATTATACTGGGTTGTTGTTGTTGTTGTTGTAATATACAAAATTAGGACAATTTTAGTAAATAAGTTTCAAATATTGTATAGGAAAGGAAAAAATCCCTATTCATAAATGTGTCTATTTTATTTGGATCTTAGGATCCATAAAAAGTCCAAATTGGTCTTGTACTATCCAAAATTCTCAATATAATTTTACTTTCCCTTACAGATTTGATCGTCCATCATAGGATTGTCGTTAAAAAATCTTCTCAGACTTGCCATTAAAGCAGGTATTTGATCTTATTTTCAAGATTGGGAATCCCAGTTCTTATGAAAGGTTATATATGTAGATAAATTTTGAATGATCGTATAGTGTAAAAAATTATGTACACCGTCTGTGTATATAGTTAAACTCAATTACCAAAAGAAAGAAAAGCCATTTCCGTTTTGCTTTATGCTTTTAGTGTCCCTTTATTGTTCAACACTAGATCAACAGATAGCTGGGGGGAAAAAAATTGTTGCCTCCATGTGCCGTTGATCTCATAATTCGAAACTTCAAATGCATTTTCAAATACTTTTACAACGAAAATTTAAGAAAATTACAAGTCTTCTTACAAAATATGTGAAGTTGTATGCTTGACAAGTTAATTAAAAAATGAAATTGAATCCACAAGACCTTTCAAGATATTGTTCACTTCGAACAGAAAAACAAGATAAAAGGTTGAAAAGTAACCAAAAAACTTTGCGTAGCCTACGACTACGTAAGAGAACCAGGGATAGGAGCTACAAGAAGAATCATCAAATTCATGAGTTCAACAAGTCGGTGTACAATTTCAATAATCACGAGTCCAAAAAAATCTACACGTGTATATATGGATCAAGTGGCAAAAAGAGGAACACCGGAGACAGGTGATCCTCGGGTGTATACAAAGCACAACAGCAAAACAATATGAGGGGTCTATGCAAGCAATCTTTGACCCCAAATGACTGATAAATGGTAATGCAATTGCAAAACCCTCAAAAAGAAGGAATCAACATATACTCCCTATATAACTGTTTTCCTTGAAAACTACATGCACCCAAAAAGTAATAACTCTACAACAGAGGGTGAGTTTAATAGGCTTACAGACCAGAAAACATTCTGGATACTATGACACAAATGAGGCACATCTTTAAACATTACTTACTTTCAGAATTGGGCCAAAGTTCATTGGTATCCTCCGCCATATGGATGTTGGCCATAGGGACCCATGCCCATCCGGGGATTGTAACCTCCCGGCATAGAAGCTCCAGGAGGAAATCCGGTAGGCTGTTGCATCTGAGCTCCTTGACCCATGTTCATTCCCATGCCCATGTTCATAGGTCTATTCATCCCCATGCCATAAGGCTGGTTTACTCCTCCATATGCTCCCATGCCAGGTCCCCCTGCAGGGCCACCAGCACCCATACCCATGCCCATGCCCATGCCCATGCCCATACCAGAACCTACCATTTGGTGCGATGGAGGAGGCCTTAGTGCACCAGCACCAGCACGACCAACTCCGGAACCTGAACCCATTGCTTTGCCCATGTTAACAGTTGATATCACGGGGGCTGTACTGGGTTTCTCCATTCTTTTCTCCTTGCGATTAATAGCATCAAAATCAACCCCAATATCAGCTAATGGATTTGTTTTAGCTGCATAACAGAAATTGCGATGTCACAATAAGGGAAAAAGAAAGGAAATTTGCATAATCCCAAAAGAGAACACCTACATCCAGAAATGTTCAAATTGACCAGTCCACGGCTCAATGTATCTGCCCAAACAGTAGACTTTGTCTCGAATTTGTCTTTAGCTGGTTGGGTGCTGCTGATGGGAGCTGTTGAAGCTGGAGTAGTTTGTGTTAGCACTAGGGCATTACTTGTTTGAGTTTGTGAGTATTGAAGAGGCATTTGGGAAGGCATGTGGGATGCAGCAGTTGGCTGTGAAAGGTACGGTTGTCCAGCAGATGTTTGACCCATTTGGGGACCAAATGGACCTGTAGATCCTAATCCTGTGTTGTAACCTCCAGCATTTGCATTGTTCTGCATAGAGGAGCCGCCAGGACCCCCGAAACCAGACTGTGGATAGAAACCTGTTGCAGAGTGGAAACCAGCAAGAGATGCAGGTTGACCACCTTGGGGTCCAAATCCAGTCTGTGATGCTTGACCAGGTTGAGCTGGAAAACCTCCAAAAGGTGGAGAATTGTTCACTTGACCAGAAAAGCCCACTGGGGATATGGTTTGTCCTTGACTTGGAAAACTGGTATGTGGTGACTGTTGGCCAGGTTGAGCTGCAAAACCTGTGGGAGGCGCAGCTGGGCCCGGAAGTGCCAGATAACCTGTATGTTGTGTAGTTGCCCCACCATGAGATTCAAAACCTGCCTGTGTAGCAGGTTGGACACTTGGGATTGAATGATCACTAGGAGGTGGAGGACCAGATGGTGGGAGAATATCAGCCAATATATCGATCTCCTGGTTGGAGGTGGACAGCTCCTGCTGAGCATATTGCATATTAGTTGGAGTAACCTGACTATATGTTGCACTTGAGAGCTCAGCACCCTGAGGGACCGATTGAGGAAGCTCGGGGCTTTGATTTGAATTAGGATGGAAAGATGTAGAGTTCTGCAGATGAGTTTGCATGCTATTCGAGGTCATAGCCTTGAAAGGACCATCACCAAAAGGATCCTCAAACATCTGCAAGAAAAGCAAATATCTCTTCAGTAAGTAAATTGTAGAATGACAGAATCATACATGTGTGCAATACAGCACATATGGTTAACTCATTAAATGCCCTTGCACTGGTTTTGGTTTATCCACCTGGTTAGAGATGGTAGATCCTGATGATGCTTCTCCAAACACGGTCTCAGTGCCAGTGGTCCCAGAAGGATTAACCTCAGAGGCACCAGAAGCTGCAGGTACAAGGGCTAATGAGTTGGAGGAGAACGGCTCAGACAAGGCGCCAAGTAAATCCATTTCGCCACCAGAAATAGTTGACACAGGACCATTTGATGGAGCTGGGGCCGCTGCTCATAGAGGTGAAAAATTACTTGCATTAGAATGGTAAAGTAACAAATCATTCACAAAACCATTTGAGAAGCACTTGGGAATCAACGCGCAATAATTAAAGATTAATCTGGTGTATAAGGAGCCCGTAATCAATATGATACCAGCATTAGCAGAGCAGACAAAAAATAATGAGGTTTCAATGTGACATTAAGGGACTCCTCAGCTCTACTAGTACATCACATTGTGTATTAAACCCTCATTTCTGTGCTTGGAGTTCTCAATTACCCTTAATTTAATTTAGAATTTCACTCGCTTATAGTACAGGCAGGTGTCATCAGCAAATAACACCCGAGATATCATAATTTATGGCAGAAAATTACTGCCAACTATTAACCCCTTTATGCAGCCTCTATCCTCTGAATCTGATTTTGCATCTCTTAAGCCTCCATATTAATGGTGTATAAGATGGGCTAGAGGGAGTCATTTTCATTATTTAGGAACTTCGGACTGAAAATTTAGCTGTGGATATGCACCATTTATCCATGCAATTCATTTTTCTACCTAATTCATTTCCTTTAATATTGTGAACCAAAAATTGCAGTTAACATGATTGAAGGCCTTTTCCATATACAATTTGCAGGTCACCCATGGAGTTCCTTCTTTTATTGCTCAAAACCCATATGATATAAGCAAAGCTTCAGCAATTTGTTTGTGTGATATTAAGGAAATCTGAGAATCTTTTATCAAATTGCTCGTAACACCTTACACTCTTGTTCTCAGTACTTATGAAATTAGTTTATATATCAACCCAGTGCAAAAATTTTTTGGTATTAGAGCAATAAATGACACATTGAAGCTCTTCGCAGTGACCATCCTCAAATAAGATGCTTTTACTGCTGCCAGAACTGAATTAAAGACTGGCTGGGCACTTTATTAAGATGAGAAGATAAAAGGTGCAAGTAAATGGAGAGGGCACACGTTGATTTTGATTTCTTAGGAACATAAATAGTGAAAAGGTGGGTCTTAAAAGATGTATGTTGTAATAATTCTCTTTATGCGATGCCAAAGAGGGATTATTTTAATTTTTAACAGAAAAAAGAAAGGGACGCTTCACATTCACGTTATATAGCATACAAAAGTTACACCTTTACCAACACAGCATGGGTCATAAAATGTCCTGTGCATTTTGATTGTCCTCTCTATAACAAACACGTACTTCCCAACTTCACCCACCTTTACCAAAATAAATTTTTAACACATCTGAATTTGCTAATACTTGTAACAAAATCGTAAATTTTGGAGTTTGGTTGGTCCCAATTATTTATTTAATTGAGCAACATTTCCAGCAGCATGCTACACGATTAAACATCTTTGACAGACAGACATACACTGCAAGTTACTTCCTCAAAGTACCACATTGAAGGAAGTCTAGTTACTAAAGACAAAATAGGAAACTTGTAGCTCCTTATTACCACCAAATATTTTGAAAATGTTTACTGCCAGTAATATACTTAAAACATTAAGCACTAATTTGGCCATTGTTCTTTAGTGGGGGTTGTTTTACCTGAAAAAGATGCACGGGGATCAAATTCATCAAAACTCTCAACAACCTTGTTGTCTGGTGGTGGAGCAGTAGCTGCTGCTGGAGCAGGTGGTGGAGCAGTAGCTGCTGCTGGAGCTGGTGGTGGAGCAGTAGCTGGTGCCGGAGAAGGCATATTAGCTGGGCTAGGACTGGCACTTGCATGAGGAGAAGAAGATTTGGGAGCAGATGCTGAAGAAGTGTCTACATCCCTTTTGACAAATAATAAAATAGATCAATATAAAATTTTCAAGGAAACAAACGGGAAAAAGGATCCTTTTCACAACTATTACCTTTCACTATGTGCTGGGCTACGTGAAGCACCAACAGCTTCCTCATAACTAGGAGGTGCACTAAGGTTTTGTTCAGAAAACCTCCTTTCAAGCGGCCTACATAAACAGTGTTACGAAAATTTAAATCTTATCAAATAAATAACAGTATTTCTTAATTAAACCAATACTTAATGACAAAAATATATTAAGATAACTAAAAGGCACACTAATAACACCATCCATCCTGAGAGTGATCCTCAGCTCTAGCACCACTTTCTCTGTTAGTCATGAAGATTAGATTAATGCATTATGGGCAAAACAACAACAACACACCAAGTGTGATCCCACAAGTGGGGTTTGGGGAAGGTAGAGTGTACGCAGACCTTACCCCTACCTTGTGTGAGGTAGATAGGCTATTTCCGATAGACCCTCGGCTAAGGAAATGCATTATGGGCAAGGATAAAAGATTTATGAATGTGCATAGATAAAACATCAATTTCAGAGTAATGGCAACAGAATCTGGTCGCTAAATTTTATTCATTTACCTATTAGAATCATCTAACTAATATCAAATTACAAAAGTCCTGACCTTATTTAAACAAAAAGATGAGAAGACAAACCTAGAAGAATATTGACCGTCGTCATCATTGCCACGATCCTTGTACCTGTCAGAACTTCTACTTCTTGATCCATAATTAAAATCATCAGTGCTCCGACTTCTTCCACGATAATCATCATCCTTGTATCCATCTCGGCTGCGCTCATCATAATCTCTACCATAGCGATCCCCATCACGGCTGTTTGAGTCTCCATATCTGCCATATTTGTCCTCATCTTTGTAGTATTCCCTTTCCCTCCCATAACCATTTCTTTCTTCATCTCTGCCTCCATAACGATCTTCATCAAATCTGTCACCATACCCTCCTGAAGCTGAATATGAACCAGGGCGATACATACCACCCGTTGACGTGTTGCGGAATCTATCAAGATGATAAAATTTGTCAGAGAACATTACCTTTGTAGAAAGTACCAATGAAATTAAAATTTATATGGCTATAGTCGTCATCAGAGCATAGTCATACATATACCTTTAAATGGGTACATCAGAACACGGGAAAAAAAAAAAGGACACCACAGAGACATATATAGGGTACAGATAGCTGGATGTGCAAGTAGCATGTGAAAAAATCTTAATGTTTGGATAATGGCTGACTTGAATTAGTAATTCACAAATACTCACATGCTTGAGCATATATAACATGCAGACACTAGACAGATGTTTCCCTTCAAATATAGCAGATTGACAAAATCTTATCTTAGTAATATATGTTAGTTTGAATTAAGACACCATGGGAAATTCAGATATTCTCATACACTCTTTTATGCCGTGACAATTCTCACTTCAACTACGGAAATCATTGGTACCGTAGCCAGTAAATTGAAGTACAGAAACAATAATTAATCAACAAGGTTAATGAGGTTTGTCAAAGGCAAATAGCAAAAAACTCATTGGTAAAGATATAATGCTAGGCAAAAAAAGAGTAAAAAATAGTCTTAAAAAACTTTAAAACAATGCTTATAAAGGGGCTGAAGAACAACTCCCTTTTTTGCTTTAATTTATTATTGGGGAGAGGGGTATGGCTTGTCAAAGGCGAAAAGGCAAAAGGCACATATGGTTGCTGGGGCTTTATGCAGAAAATGCAATGAAAGCACACACACCTTAGCGGAAAAAAAAAAAGAAGAAAAGATTTTATACAGGAGGCAAAAGTACAAACACAAACAACAACGATATGCATACGTGAATTGGAAATACTTAATATATAGTACAGCATGTAAATCAAGTTTAAAACCACTTGTAAAATGTCAAATTCACATGCAAAGATACACTTCTAAATTTTCAGTTCGATTTAGAGATTAGAGTTCAGATACAAATATTCTAATTTCTGATCCATACATCCATAACATCCCCGTTCTCATTGGTCTGATGGGTCTTTTTAGAATCACTTATTCCACATTGTTTTTGTGTAATCTGATTCCTTAACAATTAACACATCATTTTTATGGGCGATATCTATTATTGCTGCCCATCAAGAGGGAGATCATGAGCCCCTCTTGAAGGTTTTTGTCGAGCCGTGCTCCTAGCCTTAGCTGCACCTCAAGTACAGGGCTTAAGAACATCTCAAGCAGCCATTTGACAACACCGCATGGGGGGGATGAGCAGCGGGAAGTTTAAAGTTCATAGTTGTGACTTGTGGCAGAACTATATACATGACCGGAAGCAGAAGTGGTGGATACGACTGAAGCAGAACCAACTGGATTGAGTTATACTTACTTGTCCCTATTAGCAGCTGCCTTTTGGCGAACTTCCTGAATTCTTTCCTTATCATTAACAAGAACCACAAGGCTCTGAGATTTCTTTCTGACATTGCTTCCCTGGTCTCTCCCACTGGAGTCGATATATTGAAAATCGGACAGAGTCTGGGCAAAGAGAAGATGAAGACAATACTTAGTTGTTTCCCCAGATTCCACAAGTTGGCAATCTCATAAGAGTAACAAATTTAACAAGAAGGAAGAAACTTACAGATATTTGGTAAGCATGTTCCCGTATGTCATCAATGACACGTTCAGACCCATGGGCTACCAAATATTCCAAAACAGTTAAACCCTGAAATTCATCGTCAAACATTAGATATAGCTTTTTAGTGAAGCACTTTTATATATAGTAATAGTATTCATTAAAAGCAAGCAAGCATGTTGTATGTATCTTCATCTTACAAAGAAGGCAGTTGGTAACCTTGAATAATGCAAGATTCAGGAAATATGATCTGACATTATAAGTGCAACTTGGCTAGACAGAGTAAACGAATTCAAGCAGGACAAACCTTGTAAACATGCCGCCAATTTTTTCCAGTATCATTGATACGCTTCCAGATCACAGACATAATCATTTGGTACTCATGACTGCAAAATTTTGAAAATGAATCTCACATATAGAAAAGGATATAAATGACACAACCAAAATACTCAAATCAGTGATTTAAGCTTACTAGTTCCGTGTAGCCTGAGCGATATCTGCAAGAAGTGATCCATGAGGACCCCATGGCTCATTGCTAGTCGCATCTAGAACCTTGAGAGAAACCAAACAAAAAGATAATCAAATCACTGAAAACAGTATCAAGATCTTCTAGGTACTTATTTTAAAACTCCCCCTCTCTACCAGCTAACAGATTAGACAACAAAAGAATTGACTAGGTCAGCCAAAGAGGTGCAACCCCACGCCTCAAACAAAGATTTGAAGTAGTTTAATCAATGACCACCAACGATATTACATTAATGTATATGCATGTACCAAAGTGTTTCAAAAGTGAGGATATGTTGGCGACTTGGCGTAGGTCTATCCTTAGCCTAGATTGATCTGAGTAAATAAAGTCTCTAACATTTTTCTTAAAAAACATTTTAGTGGTACTACAGGAATATAAATGCATTGCACTGAGAAAAAGGGGACAAGAATAAGAAAGAGACGAGCAAAAAGGACTTACTTTTTGTTCTATTGAAGGGACCTTAAGAACCTTTTTATTCACCTCTCTCTTGCTGCAAGCAAAGAGTGAAAGCAACAAATGACATATCAAAAAAAAGATCCAAATTAACAAATCAACGACTAAACATCTACAAGATCAATCAAATGCTATTTTCTCCATCCATAATGAAAGTTCGGCAGTAGTGATGAAATATGCCAAGTATAACTGGCCTGACAGAGATATTGCTATGTCTGTTACATTGAGAAGTGTAGGATTTGAATTAGCAGACTTACATGTCCCGCACAGTTTGATCAAATGCTTTCTTCATTCTGATATTGTATACTTAGCAGCCCGATACTCTGTAAATTCCGCACCCCTCAAATGTTGTCTGCAGAAACAGAACAAAACCAATTACATCCACACGGGCCCTTTATCCTACCATCGAACAACTTCAATGATTTCATTTTCCAGCCTAACCAAGGCCAAACGAACCCTTATATTGACATGTTTTGTATTACTCCCTCTGTCCCAATTATGTCGCACGCTTTCCTTTTTAGTTTGTCCACAATTTACCTGTAAAATTTTCATTTTATCCTTAATGAGATGATATATAGCTACATAAATGTCTATGGCTTCTTTTTACCACAAATTTCAAAAGTCTTTCTTCTTTTTTATGACAATGGTTTGCGAACCAGCTTGCGCACACCTCGACTAATTCCATCAAGTACCTGCTGCCTCCTACAAGCACAGCTACCGTGTAACTCTGCCTACCAAGGTTGGGCAAATGAGACGAAATCACCTAGTACCGGATACCTCTACCCACCAAAAGTCTGTCTTTCTTTCTTAAACTCTGTATCCAGACAAATACAGCCACATAAAATGGGAGAGGGGGAGTAATTAGTTTAGTATTAATCAATCAATTAGCCAACTACTCCTCAATCTCAAATTAGACAGGAATCAGTAATACGAATGCTCGTTTAGTCTACATTTAATTCCAGAAATTAACAATTGCAGCGATTTTCAACAGTTCCATTTCGCGTAAAATCATAAACTCAGCAATAAAATAAATACATTTAAAAAAATCAATAACTCATGCGATAACAGAATCACGCTATTCACTTCATTTCCATAACGAATCAAATCGCGAAATTGTAAAACCTATCGAGATCATGGGAGCTGAACAAAACTCCATAATACAAATTAACAGCTAAAATTATAGATCTAAATTCACATTTTAAAAAAAAACATAAATTGATTATCGAAATTCACAAAATTGATCCAAAATAACAAATAAAAGAGATCTAATTGAATGAACATGAGATCGAACCTGATTCAGATCTGAGATGTGAAGAGAGAGAAACGTAATGGTTTCTAGAGAGAGAAACGTTTGAATAGTTTTTAGAGAGAGAGAGAAGGGAATAATGGTAAGAGAGATACAGAGAGGAAAATTGTGAAACAGAGAGCTGGCTATTGTTGAAGACAGAGGAAAGGGAAAAATAAGACAGCGCACCTCACACGCAGGAAGGAATAATATATTTGGGACAAATTATTTGATTTTTTTATATTTCTTTTCTTTTCTTTACTTTTCTTTTTCTTTTTCTTTTTCTTTTTCTTTTTCGGTTTCTCTACTTTATTTTTGTTCTTTGTATTTGCGTTTTGTGAATAGATTTCAACTAACTGTCCAATTTAAGTTATATTTATTTGTTTTCATATTTATTATAGAAGAATTAAAGACAAGGAGTGAGATTGGAGTGATTGGACTAATTCTTTTTTGCCAAATTCAATCTATATATATTGAATAAAGAGTATTATCACTTGAGATACAGAATATTAAAAAAAATTAGTGAATTTTTCTCATAAGTTAAAGTAGTTGCACCAAGAGTTAGATATATAAATAGTAGCGAGATTGATCTACCCAAAAAAGAAAATAAAAAAGCGACTACCGCTTAAAGGCTAAAAAGGAATAATTTTGTGCGACCTTATTACCAAGCCCGGGAATTATATATATAGAAAACGAAATAGAAATGTAATTTCCCTACCACTTAAAGGCTAAAAAAGAATAACTTGTACGATCTTATTTACCAAGCTCAATACTACTAATTTGAGCTAGAGCATACAATCTAAGTAGGTTTAGACGCCGAGCGCAATAAATACCGACTAAGCTCGCTACAATATTGAGTAAAATCAAGCTTGAGATCATATCGAGCTTTATTAGTGCTAAGTTGGGTTAAATCGAACCAAGTGAAGGTCGGTCGAGCATCAACCTTAAATACAATCGAGCCAAACCGAGCCATCTCTTTAATATTTGTTTTCAGGTAGGTAAAATATCATCTCATTTGGATTGCGTAAATAGATGTTCTTTTTTCTCGTGTTTTATTCTTTGTTTTTCTCATTTTCTGATTTCTGTTTTGATGTTTTTACTATTTTACTTTAGTTTATTAGTAAGAAATTAACGTACATAAAGGGCTATTGGGTGTAAAGCAGCTAGTAACTAAGATATACTTTAAATTAAAACTAAATATCTCTATACTTACATTATTCATTCCAAACAAATAGTTGAATAATCAGTGTTACTTTTCTGTAACATAAAAAAGGTACAACCTGTATGAAGAAGAAAAAAAATATATTGTACATTAATTGCGCTTTTATAGGCTAGAAAAATAGTACTCCTTTTTCCTTTCTATCCATGTCTTGACAATTTGCAAATATTAATGCGTAATTACTAATATTAAATACTAGAAATTTACTATGGTTTAATTCTCTGTTTTAAAAGGCAGAATTGGGACTCGCACGGGGCTCGCCCCGGGGCGGGGCACTCGTAAAACGCCCCTGGACTTATGTGTGGGGCTTAGTTCCGTGAGACTTACGCCTCGGCCACTGGGGCTTACGCCGCGGACACGCCCAACGCCCAGCGTACTGGGCTCGCCTAATAGAATATTATGCAATTTTATGTAACTAACCTTGTAAATTCTCAATTTTGCTTAATAAATCGTTGACTATTCAAAATTACTTTTTTCTTAATCATAAATCATTAAGTTGAGAGTATTTTATGTCATAATTAAAATAAAAATTATTGCACGTTATGCACTAAGACTGCTATGACAGTTAATTTTAAATAAATCTTTCATTTAAAAGGTATTTATTTATTAACTTTTGTTATGTCTTTACTATATAATAGTCCATAATTTTTTATAATTATTTTTCTAAATATTTTTTTCACGTTTATGAGATACAATACTTATTAATTTAATAGCTCAGTATTAGCTAGTAACTATTTACAAATAATTAGTTATCATGGTATTGTATGGTAAATTACGTGTCACTTTATTTACTTGTTGAAACTTAAAAATAAATGATGCTAGAGAATCATATTTAAATTTTGAATTATGATTTTATATATTCTCTTTCAAATAGAAAGCATATTAAATAAAAGGAGTATTTTAAGAAAAATATCAAATTATAATATCGAAATTCTTTCATGATTCATTACTCCTTAAGAGATACATATAAGATTTCGTATCGAATACATTACTTTTGATGTTTGAGTTGTAACGACGTTGCAGCTAATTTGCATATTATGATATATGTCATACTTTTCGTATTATTCATAGTTGAATTATAATTTATAAATATTTTAAATAGATTATTTGTTATAATTTTGTGATTTTAATGTAATTTTTATAATTATTTTTTATTTCATACTATCTTAAAATTTTTGAAATCAGTAAAATTTAAAGATCCGTGGGACTTATGCCCCATGTCTCAGGGCTTACGCTTCGCCTCGTCAGAGGTAAAACGCCTCGCCTCACGCCCCCGCCTTTTAAAACATTGGTTTAATTCTATGCTTCTTTAGCTACTGGCTACTATACAACACGAAGCCGTAAGTTTCAACATTAATTTGGTTTAATGACTTATATTAGATTCGTTGTTATTGTAGATGACCAATTGACCATACAGAATGTTAATTTTGCAAGATTCCAATGCTATAAAATTGTTGCAATAGTTTTCTATTCTAAAGAGAAACTTAGGTAATCAGGTACAAAATAAAGTAAATGGTGATGATCACGGGGAGAGCTAGGGGTTCATTCGAATTTTATCTATAAGAAAATTATACTGTATATAAAAAAGAGTAGCCGAGTGCACGAAGTATCCCGCGTTCATGTAGGGTTTGGAAAAGGGCCGTACTTCAATAGGTGTAATGCTTACTCTGATACAAGCGTCATTTGTTGATTCTACAGCTCGAACCCATGACCTATAAATCACACAAAAATAATTTTATCGTTGCCTCATATGCAAGGTTAAAATGATATATATATATATATATATATATATATATATATATATATATATATATATATATATTAAAAGCACGAAGGCCCTTAGTGAAATGTTGTTCACCTTTTTTGCCATTTAAAAAAAGATTTCACACTAGATAAAATTGTCATTTACCCTTGAAATCAAATAAAACTATGTTTATTAAAATTTCCCATATTTAAATTATTATGTAGGAAGCCCTAATATTTAGGACATTAAAATCAACTAAATTTCTTCCATGTATGAAGTAAAGTTCTAATTTAGGAACAAATATGTTAACTAGCTTACGTTGAAATACATTAGAAACTCAAAATCTTTAATATCTCACCGGAAATCATTAGACTTAGGATTCAAAGCCATTAACGGAAAAAATGGAACAACTACTGCAACTTTTTTTTATTTGAAGAAAAGAGGTACGAATTTTTATGTTATGATTTTTTAGAGTTGAAAACAATTTAATTCTATCTTGAAAAGGTATTTTTCGCTTTTAGTTGCGTTATATTTTAAGAGTTAAATATAATTTAATATTTTTTGAAAAAGTTTTTGTTTATTTTACTTCTCGCCTAGATCAACGATATAAATATTCATCATTTCAGTAACTTATATATTTTTAAATTTTTTATTTTATAATTTAAAATATATTATTTAATAATATATTTTTAAATAATTATATAGTTGTTGATATAGGTACACGCACAAAACGTGTACCTTAAGTACGAAGGCCATTAGCGAAATGTTGTCCCCTTTTTTCCTTTAAAATTAGAATTCATACTGGACACAGTAGTCATGAATTAGTTTTTCAATATTTGAAATAATAATTTAATTATTTTTCTACTTTTCAGGACTTCGATTTCTCAATTCCTTTTAGTAAAGTCTTTATTGTTAACTCCTTTAAATTGAGTAGTATAAAATTTCAAGCACTTTCAGTTTCGACCACTTTATATTGTCTTTAGATTTAAGATTTTAGTAATAATTTTCGTCACTTTCATCTCATTTAATTTAATTTTAGATTTAGGATGCAAACGGTGATGATATTAAAATAATGAAAGACTTCATGTCAACAAAGGGTTAAAACTCAAGTATATAATTAGTTTGGTTTTGGTATTCTATTCAAATAATTCTTTCTAAGAAAACTTGAGATTTTTTTTCTTTTTTTTTTTCTTCAGAAACTTATATTTGATTATTTGGGTATACAATAGTATGTCCATTACTATTTAATCAAATATTCCTTCTATGAAAATTATGTCAAAATGTAAATACACATTCAAAAAAGACTATAATTAGATATAAATTATCCCAATATTCATGATAATTTTTATATTCATTAACTCGCATCAAATTCTAGAAATACTTTTAAAATAACACTTACAGTTGTACTTCAACTTTACATAAATTAATATTATTTATATAATTTTTAAAATTTTATACTTATTGATACGGGGTACACGCGCAAAGCGCGTACCCTAAGACTAGTATATATATATATATATATATATATATATATATATATATATATATATACACACACACACACTTAAGTTATAACAAAAATCATAGTCAACAGACTTAAGCCTATTATCTCGGCAATAATAGGACCAACACAAATCAGCTTCAATAGGGTAAAAGAGCTTCTGATAATGCCATAATAGTACAAGAAGCTTTAAATCACTTTGCAAAAATGAAAGGAAAGACGGGTTATATGCTTCTAAAATTAGATCTTGAAAAAACCTTTGATCGACTGGAATGGTCGTTTATTAGGAAAACACTTCTCTACTTTAACATCCCTACATCTATGATTAAGTTAATCATGTCTTGCGTTACTACTACTTCCACTTCTATTCTCATTAATGGATCACGTACTCCTTATTTCACACCTTCCAGAGGCATTCGCCAATGATCCTTTGTCACCGTACTTATTCATAATGTCACGACCCGGATTTCCCACCTTCGTGAGTAGTGATGGCGCCTACTAATGAGAGCTAGGCAAGCCAACCCTTAATTACCTTTACCATTAACCAATTTACCTCTTTTAGCAATTATCAGCAATAATATAAAAGCAACGAAATTAAATAATAAGCGGAAGTCTTAAATTATAGAAAACTGAATAGAAATGCGAAAAATTCAACATAAGCCTCTACCAAAGACTGGTGTCACAATACTCACGAACTACTAAGAATACTAAATACAATCGTCTGAAAGAGAACATAAACTGTTTGTCTCGAATACAATGAGATAACAAACTTTAAAGGATAGAGGAGACGTCGGGCCTGCGGACGCCTGCAGGGCTACCTCGATGTCTCGCTGGACTGAAGGCCTGCTCCCACGCTACTGCTGCTGCTGTCCAAAACCTGGATCTGTGCAAAATAGCACAGCGTGTAGTATCAGCACAACCGACCCCATGTGCTGGTAAGTGCCTAGCCTAACCTCGGCAAAGTAGTGACGAGGCTAGGACCGGACTACCGATTAAACCTGTGCAGTTATATAATATACAGCGGAAAGCAAAACAGGAATAAACAAGTAAAGATGGAGGGGGGAAACATGTTGCGGGGGTATACCAGTATTAATAGTAAATCCAGAGTAACAGTCTAAAGGCAACTTAAAATTTACAGCGAACAAGAAACTAATATCCAAATAAACACACTTGTATCAATAATTGTTGCGGCGCGCAACCCGATCCATATCATTTAGCATTGTTGCGGTGTGCAACCCGATTCATATCATTTAGAATTGTTGTGGCGTGCAAGCCGATCCACAAATATCATTGTTGCGGCGTGCAACCCGATCCATATAATTTAGCGTTGTTGCGACGCGCAACCCGATCCACAAATATCATACACTGTGCGGCATCACCCTTCGTGCTTTATCACTCTTCCTCACCCAAACAACAATCACAAATAAGGGGCGAGAAAGTAAACAAATAATGATAAAAATCCCGGCAAGGGAATGCAATTAAACAATTAAATCCCGGCAAGGGAACAATATCAATAAATTTCCATGTCCCGACAAGGGAGAAAATCAACAAAACAACAAAACGTCCCGGCAAGGAGATAAACCAATAACTCTTTCTCTTTCTTTCACTTTCATCTCTTAGTTCACATTATCACTTGACCCAACGCTCCAAGGATTTAAATATCTCATATACCTTCACAATTTGTATTTCAACTCGAGCCAACGCTCCACGAAGTTCAAAGATCACAATTTCCTTTCACATACTCTTTACAACATATAGAAATCATCAATTAAGTATGGAAGCTATAACAAAACCAGGATATTCGCAATATAAGGACTCACGGTCATGCTAGACACCAATGTATAGATACTCGTCACCATGCTTATACATCGTACTCGACAATTAGCAAGTAGCAAATAAGACTCAACTCCTATTCCCTCAAGCTAAGGTTAGACCAAACACTTACCTCAACTTCCACGGCCAAATCAATCCACAATAACCGCTTTCCCTCTCGAATTCGGCTCCGACTCAATCGAATCTATGCATAATTGACTCAATACCATCAATAAGAGCTAAACAAGCCAATTCCTATGTTCAATTACAACTTTCCAATCATTCTTCCCAAAATCCCAAAAATCGACCCGGGCCCGCTTGGTCAAAACACGAGGTTCGGACCAAAACCATATCACTCATTCACCCATGAGCCCGAATATGTAATCTGTTTTCAAATTCGACCCCAAAACGAGGTCTAAATCAAGAAAAGTCAAAAGGCCTTAATTCTTCCCAAATCCCCAATTTCTACTAACCATATTGTGTAATGATTTTTATATTATTTGTGCAATTTAATTGATCATAATAAGATATATAATACTTTATTTTATATATATTTTCATGCCGCACTTAGTATAACTCCATCTGTGTGAGTTTGCTCACACTATCGATCCCAATCTCGGATAAATGATGAGGGTTGTGGTAAGCTGACAACCAGCATAAAAATCGTCAATCATGATGAATACTTGAAATTGATGAAAATTTAGTTAAAGATAAAGCACAATGGAAGAGAAAAATCAATATAGTACCTACTAGTAATTGGGAATAGTTTATAGAGAACTTCTTTATTCATCTTCTTCTTCTTCTTCTTCTTCTTCTTCTTCTTCTTCTTCTTCTTCTTCTTCTTCTTCTTCTTCTTCTTATTATTATTATTATTATTATTATTATTATTATTATTATTATTATTTATTTATTTATTATTTATTATTACTTTACTTTATTTACTTTTATTTTACTTTTTAGTTTTAGTTTAGTTACGTACGTAGTATAGTAGTAGTGTTAGTACGTAAGTAGTAAGGTAAAGTAAGTAAGTAAGTACTACGTATACGTTCTAACCGTACTACTACGTACGTTAACTTAACGGTTTAGTTAGGTTACGGGTTAGGGGTTACGGGTTAGGGTTTGGTTTAGGTTTGTTTGTTAACGGTTACGGGTAACCGGTAACGGTAACGGTTAACGGTAACGGTTAACGGTTACGGTTACGGTACCGTTACGTACGTAGTACCGGTTCGTTACCGGTTACCGTTACCGTACGTTACGTTACTAACGTTTTAAACTAACTTACGTACGTAATTAGTTAAGTTAAGTTATTAGTTACGTATACGTACTAACTACGTAATTACGAGTTTATAAAGTAACTAAGTAACGAAACTACGTAAAGTAACTACGTAACTAACGTCGTAACGTCGTACNTACTGGAAGAAAACCCGCACGGAGGGCACTCTCCATGAGGCCCACCAATCTGAGAAGAGCATCCTGAGAACTGGGTGGCAATGAACCCCTCTGGGACCTGAGCTGGGCCCACCGGAACCGCTGGGGCTGGAACCTCCTCCTCGAAATCAACCTGAGGCTCCGCTACTGGTGCTGCTGCTCGGGGCTGAGCTCTACCCCTACCTCGGCCTCTAGCACGGCCTCGGCCTCGCCCTCTGCCCCTGGCGGGAGCTGCTGCTGGGGGCTCGGCTGCTGAGCGGTAGATGAGGAAGCGCGTGTTCTTGCCATCTGCGAAAGAACAGAATAGAAATTCAATCAGTATTTGAGAAACAGAACCGCACGACAGAAAAGAACAAATGTGAAGTTTCCTAACTCTGTAGCCTCTAGGGGATAAATACGGACGTCTCCGTACCGATCCCTCAGACTCTACGAAGCTTGTCCGTGAGTTGTGAGACTTATGTAACCTAGAGCTCTGATACCAACTTGTCACGATCCGGATTTTCCACCTTCGGGAGTCGTGATGGCGCCTACTATTGGGAGCTAGGCAAGCCAAACATTAATTACTTTATCATTAACAACATATTTAATAATTTATCAGCATTAAAATAAAAGCAGCTGATTTAACTAAATAAGCGTAAGTCTTAAATTAACGAAAAACTAAATGGAAATGCGAAAGAATTGAACATAAGCCTATACCCAAGACTGGTATCACAATAATCACGAACATCTAAGAATACTAAATACAATGTCTGAAAGAAATATATCTGTTTGTCTCGAATACAATGAGATAACAGTCTAAAGTAAAAGATAGGGGAGACGCCGGGCCTGCGGACGCCCTCAAGGCTACCTCGGTGTCTCGCTGGACTGAAGGCCTGCTCCCACGCTACTGCTGCTGCTGTCCAAAACCTGGATCTGTGCAAAATAGCACAGAGTGCAGTATCAGCACAACCGACCCCATGTGCTGGTAAGTGCCTAGCCTAACCTCGGCGAAGTAGTGACGAGGCTAGGACTGGACTACCGATTAAACCTGTGCAGTTATATAATATACAGCGGAAAGCAAAACAGGAATAAACAAGTAAAGATGGGAGGGGGAAACATGCTGTAGGGGTATACCAGTATTAACAGTAAATCCAGAGTAACAGTCTAAGGGCAGCTTAGAATTTACAGCGAACAAAGAAACTAATATCCAAAATAAACACACGTGTATCAATAATTATTGCGGCGCGCAACCCGATCCCAATATATAACAACACTGTTGCGGCGTGCAACTCGATCCATATCATTTAGAATTGTTGCGGTGGTGCACCCCGATCCACAAATATCATTATTGCGGCGTGCAACCCGATCCATATCATTTAGCGTTGTTGCGGCGCGCAACCCGATCCACAAATATCATACAATGCACGGCATCACCCTTCGTGCTTTATCACTCTTCCTCACCCAAACAACAATCACAAATAAGGGGCAAGAAAGTAAACAAATAATGATAGAAATCCCGGCAAGGGAATGCAATTAAGCAATTAAATCCCGGCAAGGGAACAATATCAATAAATTTCCATGACCCGGCAAGGGAGAAAATCAACAAAACAACACGTCCCGGCAAGGGAGATAAACCAATAACTCTTTCTCTTTCTTTCACTTTCATCTCATAGTTCACATTATCACTTGAGCCAACGCTCCAAGGATTTAAATATCTCATATACCTTCACAATTTGTATTTCAACTCGAGCCAACGCTCCACGAAGTTCAAAGATCACAATTTCCTTTCACATACTCTTTACAACATATAGAAATCATCAATTAAGTGTGGAAGCTATAACAAAACCAGGATATTCGCAATATAAGGACTCACGGTCATGCTAGACATCAATGTATAGATACTCGTCACCATGCCTATACATCGTACTCGACAATTAGCAAGTAACAAATAAGACTCAACTCCTATTCCCTCAAGCTAAGGTTAGACCAAACACTTACCTCAACTTCCACGGCCAAATCAATCCACAATCACCGCTTTCCCTCTCGAATCCGGCTTAAACCCAATCGAATCTATGCATAATTGACTCAATACCATCAATAAGAGCTAAACAAGCCAATTCCTATGTTCAATTACAACTTTCCAATCATTCTTCCCAAAATCCCAAAAATCGACCCCGGGCCCGCTTGGTCAAAACACGAGGTTCGGACCTAAACCATATCACTCATTCACCCACGTGCCCGAATATGTAATTTGTTTTCAAATTCGACCCCAAAACGAGGTCTAAATCAAGAAAAATCAAAAAGCGCTAATTCTACCCAAATCCCCAATTTCTACCCTTAATTTCATGTTTTAGGCTAAGGAATTCATTAGATGATGATGGGAAATGAAGAAAACGAGTTAAACAATGCTTACCCAAGAACTTTGGTGAAGAAATGCTTCAATGGACGCCTAAAGACCTTGGAGAAGAAGGAGTTCGTGAAAACTTAGTAAAAATCCCGTAGCTACTGTTCTGGAAATTAAATATAACTGGGCGAAAAATGTTCCATGCGATCGCGGGAAAGGGATTGCGATCGCATAGGGTAATGTCTGATGTGCACTGCGATCGCGGATGTAAGGTTGCGAACGCATAGAGGAATAAAAAGGAAGGCTTGTTTTATACAATGCGATCGCGGAGAGTAGAATGCAATCGCATAGAAGGATTTCTGAACCCCCTAGGTTTGCTCTATGCGATCGCGACACCTCTTATGCGATCGCATAGAAGGAATAACTGGGCAACCAACAGCAGCTATTTCTGCAACATTTTTTACGCTAAAACCATCCCGAAACACATCCGAATCACACCCGAGCCCTCGGGGCTCCTAACCAATCACATGAACTAACTCAAAAACATCCTACGAACTTAACCGTGCGATCAAGCCGCCAAAATAACATCAAAACAATGAATCAAACCTCAAAATCACAAGTTTTTCCTCAAACTTCATTAACTTTCATATTTAGAACTTATAGTCCGAAACACGTCAAACGATGTCCGATTTCAACCAAACTTTACAGAAATATCTTAAATCACATATAAGACCTGTACCGGGCGCCGGAATCAAAATACGGGCCCGATACCAACACGTTCTAACCAATTTTCATTTCAATTTTCTTCATAAATTTCAGAAAAACAATTTTACTCAAAAATTTATTTCTTGGGCTTGGGACCTCGGAATTCGATTCCGGGCATACGCCCAAGTTCCACATTTTCCTACGGACCCTCCGGGACCGTCAAATCACGGGTCCGGGTTCGTTTACCCAAAATATTGACCGGAGTTAAATTTACTCATTTTAATATTAAATTTTAGCATTTTTCACAGAATTTCATATTTAAGCTTTCCGGCTACGCGCCCGGACTGCGCACGCAAATTGAGGCAACTACAAATGAGGTTTTCAAGGCTTCGGAAGCATGGAATGAGTAAGAAAATAGGTGATGACCCTTTGGGTCGTCACACATAATGTGTATGGAAATGTTTTCACGATGCATTACCTTATTTGTTGAATATCTACAATGGCAACCCATCAATATTGTAAAAACGGGACCAAAACTCTCACATCTTTTCTTCGCAGATGATATTATACTTTTTTTAAAAATAACTACTAAAAGTTGCAATGCTGTTATAGATGTGATAAATCATTTCAGCAAACATTCAGGACAAAGAATAAACTTTGAGAAATCAAAATTATTTTTCTCAAAGAACTGTACGACAAATGATAGGAACTTTGTACTGGAATGCTTCCAAATCAAAGAAGGAACTACTTTTGGTAAGTATTTAGGATTCCCAATTTTCCAATCACGCCAAAAAAAGACCGACTTCCAATTCCTATTAGAAAATTTTAAATCTAGACTAGCAGGATGGAAAACGAGCTTCCTAACTATGGCAGGACGGGCTACTCTAATCAAATCAACTCTCAATAATTTGCCAAATCATATAATGCAATACATTCACATTCCAACAACCATTCTTAATAAGATGGAACAGTACCAACGCAATTTTCTATGGGGAACAACCACAACAAGAAAAAAAAATGCATCTTTTAAAATGGAGAAAAATTACTACACCTCGAGAAATAGGAGGCTTAGGAATTCAATTCCTTCGCCAAAAGAACAACGCACTACTTGCAAGCCTAGCATGAAGAGTTTTTCAATCACCCCAAAATCTTTGGGCTAAGATATTAATTAATAAATACCTACGCATGTCATCATCTACATATCACTCCAGAACTTGGCGTAACATACTAAAGGGTTGGCAATACTGTCAACTATGATTAAAATGGAAAATAGGAATACGTGCACACATTAATTTTTGGACTCATGGGTAAAGGCTGGGATAACTATTCGTTCACTAATAAGCGGGCCATTACCTTTGGCACATCAAAAAATAAATATTGATCTATCTATAATTCTAATGGTTGGAAATGGGACCAGCTGCCTTTTGAACTTACAGATGATATAAAAAATCTTATAAGGACTCCTTACATCTTCGCTTACAATAAAGAAGTTGATAGTATTTACTGGGCTTTAACAACAAATGGAAAATTTACGGTAAAATCAATGTACAAAGCCTTGGAAAATCAATCCACTGACGACCACAATACAATGTGTAAATTCAAATGGATATGGAATCTACCTATACATCCCAAAATTAAATATTTCATTTGGTTACTTAACCACAATAGACTGCCAATATTTTAATTTCTACAACAAATTAACATTATAACTAACGCGGAATGTCCATATTGCCACGAAGCGGACGAATCATTAAATCATCTGTTTTGACTTGTGTTAATGCAAAAACTTACTGGAATGAACTGAAATAGGAAGACATATAAATAGTTTACTTAACTTAACTACACCACAAGAATGACTACTTCCTTTATTAACTACAAAGATCATAAATTACTGTGCAATATTAATCCACATACTTATTTGCCTTTAAGCTTGTGGAATATTTGGATCACCAGAAACAAAGATACACATGAAGGAATGCGTAAACCTGTTAGCATCAAATTTACTAGACAACAAGCTACTGAATTTTATTATCTAGCAGCTTCAAACCATAAAATATAACGACGTATCAGGGTTCCTCTAAAACGAATACCACCAAAACCTAACATATATAAACTAAATACGGATGGGGCGCACTCGTCAGCTTTAAATACAAATGGTATCGGAGGAATAATTAGAGATTACAATGGGGACTGGATTATAGGTTTCTCAGGAAACATACCACGTCAATCTACTATTGCAACATAAATGTACGCATTGTTACAGGGGCTTACATTGGCAATTCTACATAACCTACTGCCAATTCACGTGGAAATTGACGCCAAGGAGGTAATCATGTAATCGCACTACTACATGGTGACAATTTAATTTATGCTAATCTATTGATCGATTGCAGGCAGTTGCTGTGGAAGCTCCATAATCCAATGTTAGCCATGCGTACAGAGAACAAAATAGATTAGCAGATCAACTAGCAAAATCAGGAAGCTTTTTGGAAGGGAACTATACAATGCAAGTTTTTGATCAGGCACTACTTTTTGTTAGAAAAATTTGGGAAGATGATAAGCAAGGTCTACCAACTACACGCTCACTACCACTGACTGCATGGGCTTTGCAGATCAACAGCCTACAGTGCATGGAAGGAGCAACTACCACATAATCTCAAACTTCTTTTGCTGTTGTAGTGATAGATCTATTAGGAATGCTACAAACAATATAACTATTACTAGTAATGACTTAGTGCGTAATATGGTGTAACCTGGACACCAACATTTTTGTACGCATATATTTACTTAATATAATATTTATCTTTGGTACCAAAAAAAAAAAAAAGAATCTCCTCGATCTTCCATGTATTTACTTCTTTATGCTTTAAATCGCCTGAAAATTCTAATTCAGAAGTGGTGGCTAATTTTAAAAACAACAAAGATAAATACAGTGAAACTTAATATGGAAGGAAAGTGATGTGAAGGATGTTTGTGTTGACATCATTCTCTTTAATGCCTTTTCTACATTGTCTTTACTCAAAGAGTAAAGCTGAAAGCTTTTAAGGAAAAATGTTTATCTATTCTTTTTTTATAAGTTTATAAATGAAAAATTATGGAAAAGGAAAGATTCCAACCGTTTGAGAATCAAGAGGCCATAACTTGCTAACTTTATTGTGTATGATTGAGAAAAAAAAGGCCTTTATATTATGTATGCTTTTGAACTTGCAGTTTGCTCGTCTTTTGACAGTGATGATTCTATAATGTGATTTTATTGCATTGTATTCCTTGTACACTGTCCTTTGCCATTCTCTCCCTTCCAATTTTTCTTTTTCCCGAGGCTTAGGTAGTGTAAAAGCTACGGGTTTGGACAAAACCAATAGCTTTTGCTTAAATTTTGTATTTGTATTAAAAATTTATTAAATATATATTGCGAACCTAATAACTAAAACGAGTCGGAATTCGATGATAAGATCAGAACTTATAACCTTCAAATTCTATCTTCACCTCTGGTTTGTTTCATTTTAAATTATATGCATTAAAGGACGGCAGATGATAATGAGAGAAAGGTCGCATATGGACGAGCGGAATGAAATTATCTTGTTCATAAAATAAAATCTTCTATAGTTTTGCCAAAAAAAGAAGGAATATATTGGGTGCATATTGTAAAAATTAATAAAGATAGGGTGCAAATAAGAAATAGAGCACACAATATGGGTATGGGTGCAAAATGCAAAATGCAAAATGCACCAAGAGAGGAGGAAAAACCAGCTATGTTTACGCTAAATCATATTCATTTATCATTGTTAAGCAAAAAATTTAGGTGAGTAGTATATTGATTAACTATAATTAAGCTATAAAAGTATATGTAATAGACGCATATTACGCAATCCTTATATGTATTGTCTATTTATTTGCATTGCGTTTTTGTTTTGGTGAATGAAAGCGATTTTTCGAAAGCGAGAAGTTCATTATCTCTTTACCAAACTAAGTTGTAGAGAAAATACATTATACGCACAAGATTATGTATTCAACAACATTAGTGAATCACTTAATCTTAACTTTAAGAGCTAATACTAAACAATAAAAAACAAGTTACTTGTATGGATAGTGTTAAATATTAACTAAAACATATTCTTATTGAAGTTCATGTATTGACAGTATTGTTTAATTTTCAGCAGTTAGAAAATTTTGCTAGACTTGTTTTTAACCTAATAAGATTACATGATAAATATTTTTTATGGAAAAATAATAAGTTTTTCACGATAGTAATAATTGAGTAGAATTTTTTGTGGCGAATTTGAATTAATCGATTATAAGGTAGATGCTAGATACCGAATACTAGATTGGAAACAAAAAAAAGTGTCCGACGTGGCTATGTTCCTCTGAGCTCATTCAATCAGCAAAAATTAACAATCCACCGACAACGCTTTTTCCTCAACCAATTTTTTGTCAAAATACCACGGTATAGCCAGTTTTCGGATTGGTCATTCAAAAATAGCCAGTTTACCAAGTCAATAAAAAATAGCCACTATTTTACTGCAACAGAGACCGGTCCAGCATAATATACTGGAGTTCGGTGCACCTGTGTATGAACTCCAGCATATTATGCTGCACCGGTATACTTTGCTGGCTCCAGTATAATATACTGGAGACTGGAGCACCGGTGCTCCAAACTCCAGTATATTACACTGGACTGGTATACTTGCTGGAACTCCAGTATATTATGCTGGAGTTCTAGTGTATTTATGCTGGAACTCCATCTGGAGTTCCAGCATACTTATCCTGGAACTCCAGTATAATATGCTGGAGTTCTAGTGTACTTATGCTAGAACTCCAGCATAATATACTGGCGTATTTATCCGGTTTTGAACAGTGTGTTCGCTCAGATTTATCTTTACATGAAAAGTGGCTAAATTTCGATTACTTTTGAAACTGAGCTATTTTTGAACAACCAGTTGTAAATCTGGCTATTTTTGAATTTCACCCCAATTTTTTTTCTTCTTATTAAAATTCTCAAATTCCATCATTTTTTCTAATATAGGAGTAAGTAGTAACCAACACAATTCTTCAATTTCAAGACATATCAACTCATATAAAAAACCTACCAACCATTAAATAGCTTATAAAGTTTGTACAATTTTTTTCAAATACAACATAACGACCACAATTTTGAGGGCGTTTGGATTGGTTTTTAAGCTGGTCAAATCAGCTTTTAAACTCTTTTTAATTTTTTTCAGTGTTTGACAAAATTAAAAAATGCTTAAAATAAGTTTAAAATTGCTAAAAACAAGTCAAAAGCAGTAAGCTGGGCGACCCCAACTTATTATTTTTTGGCTTGAAAGCTATTTTTGCTAAAAAAAACCCAGCTTTTTAAAGCCAATCCAAACGGGCTCTTTGCCTTCCTAGCAAATTGGGACAATTATTTTCTAATATTTCATTTTTTTTGGTGTGTTGCTAAACTACTTTCTTTATCCTCCCTCGCTGAGTATTGACTTTATATATAGGCACACTGCTATCATTTCATATACTCCTCTTAATTTATGAGTTTTCTTGGCAATACAATATTTAGAAAAATCTCAAGTCAAAATATTTCGTTTTATGTTACTTTTTCTTATTCTAATATGCTGTTATTATCTTTCAATTGAAAATGTGCATACGTAGATTATAAAAGAATATGTACTATTAATATCATTTCAACTCAAAATAATTGGTCATATTCGATTGTCTTTAGAAACCTTTTTCCTTTGGTACTCTGGCAATATCTTGTTCTAATTTTAAATACACAATGCAAAACTACATCCACATATATATGATTGTAATTTGAGGAATAGTGCTTGCCTTCACCCTACCATTGCCTATGACAATTTCTTTGAGGTGGGTTTAGGGCGGGTTTATAAAGTTTGACTGAACTCGTTATTTTTTATTTGAAGTTTAAAAAATATATACATAATATAATATCATTTTTATCTTGAATTCGCTCACTCTAGATCTTGAATTCGACGCTGAATATCACTCTATTTCAAGAGCTAACTAGGCTTAAGGTATCATAGCTCTTTAATTGTTGTGGAGGAATCTTTGGTGATCTTTTGAGCAGAGTGAACATACTTGCAGGTGGGACAAGAAGGAGAAGATTGAGATACTATCACTACTAGAAATCCGGAAAAAAGCGACCAAAGTTGGTTGCTAACAAGTCACAAAGCGACCAAAAAGCATCCAAACTGGCTTGGTCGCTATTTTGCTGGTCCCTTTACCTTAGAGACCAAAGTTAGTCGCTAATTAGCGACCAACTTTGGTCTCTAAGGTAAATGGACCAAATATTCCAGTAAACAATATACCGACCAACTTTGGTCGCTTTAATATTTTAATAATATAAATTTAACGATCAAAGTTGGTCTCTATATTTAAATTATATTTTTTATTTATTTATTATTATTCAAAATATAGCGACCAACTTTGGTCTGTAAACCAAATATTATATTTTAAAATCTGGAAAATAGCGACCAAAGTTGGTCACCTTTTTTTTTTTTTAAACATAAGCGACCAAAATTGGTCGCTAATTTCCAGAATTTTTTTTTAATAGAATAGCGACCAAAGTTGGTCGCTTTTTAGGAAATCCGGGTTAATTAGCGACCAACCTTGGCCGCTATTGCCCAGAAAATATATTTTTTAAATAGAAAAGTGACCAAAGTTGGTCGCTTTTCTGGGTACAATTTTGGCAGAAACTGCCTGTTTTGGCAGCTACACCACCTGTCGGCATACCAAATTCCTAAATAACAATATAATTCAATTCATAAACTACAATTACAATACCAAAATCTCCACAACAAACCACCACCACCACTACCACCACCACCACCACCACAACAACAACAATACAATTCAAAAAATACATTAAAACCAACAAATTAAAGTTCAATAGAACTAACAGATTAAACTAACAATACTAAGTTAACGATTATTACACCTAGTTCAAAACCGGTTCTATTTGTCTAGTTCAAATGTCACGGCCCAAATCCCAAACCCGGCCGTGATGGCGCCTCTCGTGAAGACAAGGCCAGCCAGAACAATGCCAACACCTCTTTTAAGCAGTTAATTACCATTAAACAATTCTAAAGCATAATTTAATAACAATAATCNCTGCGGGACTGCGGTACATACTTCTCCAAGAAGAGAGTGGAGAACTCCTGCCAAGTCAAGGGTGCTGCACCGGTCGGCCTACGCCTCTCATACGCCTCCCACCAAGTGAAGGCAGCCCCAGTAAACTGAAAAGTAGTAAAAGCCACACCACTGGACTCAAGAATCCCTGCTGTACGGAGCATCCGCTGACATCTGTCGAGAAAACCCTGGGCATCCTCACCCTCAGCACCACTGAATGTCGGAGGCTGGAGTCTACCAAACCTCTCAAGGTGACGCTGCTCATCCTCGGGCATAGCTGGAACCCTGAACTCCTGTACTGGCACAGCTGGCTGAGCTGGAGGTGCCTCTGGAGTCTGTAATCCCTGCACTACCTGCTCAGGTGTACGAGCAGCGGGGGTCTGATTGCCTCCCCCGGCCTGCGAAGTAGCCACTGCTGCTGTAGTGGCTGAAACCACCTGAGCCAGGCCCGTGCACACTGTCAAAATCTGAGCTAATGTCTCATGAAGGCCAGGAATCACGATGGGCAATGCTGGTGCCTGAACTGGTGCTGCTGGAGCCTGATCCTGAGCTGGGGCAACTGGTGGATCAACAGGTGCTGCCCCTACTGCTCTGCCTCTGCCACGACCACGACCACGTCCACGGCCTCTGGTGGTCTCAGTGGGTGGTACTGGGGGTCGTCCGCCACGTCCGGTAGCTCGTGTCCTCACCATCTGTGAGAGAATGGAACAAAGAGGAGTTTAGTACTCGGATCAACAAGTTCGCACGACAAGAATTCCAAGAATGTGAAGTTTTCCTAAAAGGTTCTGCAGCCTCTCGAGGATAAGTACAGACGTCTCCATACCGATCCACGAGACTCTACTAAACCAGATCATGACTCGTGAGACCTAGTAACCTAGGCTCTGATACCAACTTGTCACGGCCCAAATCCCAAACCCGGCCGTGATGGCGCCTCTCGTGAAGACAAGGCCAGACAGAACAATACCAACACCTCTTTTAAGCAGTTAATTACCATTAAACAATTCTAATGCATAATTTAATAACAATAATCCGCGGAAGTATAGAACATAACAGTAGAAACCATCCCGACACAGCCCAAACCGGGCTGTCACAAGTCATGAGCTACTATAGAATTTCTATAAGTCTACCAACAGAATATGTGATACAGAAGTCTGGAATAACTGAAGTAACATGAAATAGAGGAGTCAAGGGGGCTGCGGACGCCAACAGCTACCTCGAAGCTCCAAACTCGCGGCCTGATCTGAACAAGGATATCAGTGCTCAGGAACGGACTCTGCTATACCTGAATCTGCACACATGGTGCAGGGAGTAATGTGAGTACTCCGACCCAGTGAGTAATAATAATAAATAATAGCTGAAGATAAGAAAACACATAACAGCACAAGGCAATTCTATATCAGGCAGTAAATCCCTTAAAGCAGTAAAATCCGTGAAATCATGTGAAATCTCCGTTTTAAAAGCAGATAAATCAGGTAAAACAGCTAATAAGTGGTAAATAGTAAAACTACCCCTCGGGCCCAGTATCAACTGCTCAGTACAGTAACTCAGATTACTCTCAGAATAGTATCATATAATAACCACTACGGCGTGCAGCCCGATCCATATCTCGCTGCGGCGTGCAGCCCGATCCATCGTTGCGGCGTGCAGCCCGATCCATATGGGTACCCGCGCTCACTGTGGGGGTGCAGACTCCGGAGGGGCTCCTACAGCCCAAGCGCAATGTTTTTGCGGCGCGCAGCCCGATCCACATAAACATTTGCTGCGACGTGCAGCCCGATCCATATGAGTATTTGCCGCGGCGTCCAGCCCGATCCATAATATGTATAATATCCTCACTGTTGGGTTCTAAACCCCTCTCAGTCATTTTGGGACACAATGGTATAGGGTAGGGATCTCAGCCCATATATCTTCCCTAATTTAAGATTAACACTTATAAAAACGGTTCACATTGTTTAATCAATTAGAAACATGACTGAGGATGTGAATTGTACTAAGTAAAGTGAGGAAAATCAGTCATAATACCCCTAAGGGTTCNCTGCGGATATTCATTAATCCCCCCACCGCTTCTGCAGTCCTCTATCCGCATATGCGGACCTCGCCTCTGCGGATGCTTGTCCGCTTCTGCGGAATTACCAAAGTCACACCTTTTCGCTTCTGCGACAAAACTACCGCATCTGCGGCATCGCAGATGCGGCTCCAAGCCCGCACCTGCGGAAACAGCCCCTTCCTCAGGAACTCGCACCTGCGACCAGCCCCTCGCATCTGCGGAACCGAACATGCGGCCCTTCTTCCGCAGATGCGGAAACACCAGATACCAGCAAAACCAGCAATTTCACCAAGTCTAAAATCATCCCGATGACCATCCGAAATCACCCCGAGGCCCCCGGGACCCCAACCAAAAGTGCCAACCCATCCTAAACATCATTCAAACTTGCTCCAATCATTAAAACACCACAATTAACACCAAAACCATCAAATTACATCGGATTCAAGCCTAAGTTCTTCTAGAACTTCCAAATTACGCATTTGATCAAAAATCCGACCAAAACACCTCCGAATGACCTGCAATTTTGCACACATATCCAAAATCTCCTAACGAAGCTACAACAACTCTCGGAATCGCATTCCGACCCTCGGATCATAATCTCACCTAACAACCGGAATTCGCCAAAATACTAACTTCGCCAATTCAAGCCTAATTCTACACCGGACCTCCGAAACCAATTTTGATCACGCTCCTAAGTCACAAATCATCCCCCGAAGCTAACCGAATCACCGGAAATCACATCCGAGCCCTCTAACTCATAAGTCAACATCCGGTTGACTTTTCCAAGGCAAACCTTCCTTAAAGAGACTATGTGTCTCATTTCCATCCAAAACCAATCCAAATCGACTCATTCACTCAAGACTCTTATAGTAAAACATAAGGAAGCAGAAAATGGGGAAAACGGGGCGGTAAATCACGTGACGACGGGCCGGGTCGTTACATCCTCCCCAACTAAAACAAACGCTCGTCCTCGAGCGAGTCAAGAAACATACCTGAAGTCTCAAACAACTGAGGATATCTGCTCCGCATCTCTCGCTCGATCTCCCAAGTAGCCTCCTCCACGGGCCGACCTCTCCACTGCACTTTTACTGAAGCTATATCCTTTGATCTCAACTTTCGAACCTGACGACCCAAAATAGCCACTAGCTCCACATCATAGTCAAATCATCATCCAACTGAACAGTGCTGAAATCCAATACATGAGACGGGTCCCCAACATACTTCCGGAGCATAGAAACATGAAATACCGGATGCACGCCCGACAAGCTGGGTGGCAAGGCAAGCTCATAAGCCACCTCCCCAATCCTCCTAAGTACCTCAAAAGGTCCAATGAACTGCGGACTCAGCTTCCCTTTCTTCCCAAACCGCATAACACCCTTCATGGGCGAAACCTTCAGCAAGACCTTCTCACCCACCATATATGACACATCCCGAACCTTCCGGTCCGCATAACTCTTCTGACGCGACTGTGCTGTACGAAGCCTCTCCTGAATCAGCTTCACCTTCTCTAGGGCATCCTGAACCATATCTGTCCCCAATAACCTAGCCTCGCCGGGCTCGAACCATCCCACCGGAGACCTACACCGCCTCCCATAAAACGCCTCATACGGAGCCATCTGAACGCTCGACTGATAACTGTTGTTGTAGGCAAACTCTGCAAGCGGCAAAAACTCATCCCAAGAACCTCTAAAATCAATAACACAGGCGCGCAACATGTCCTCCAATATCTGAATAGTACGCTCGGACTGCCCGTCCGTCTGAGGATGAAACGCTGTGCTCAACTCCACATGTGTACCCAACTCCCGTTGAAAAGTCCTCCAAAACTGAGAAGTGAACTGAGTACCCCTATTTGAGATAATGGACACTGGAACCCCATGCAATCGGACAATCTCCCGGATAAAGATCCCTGCCAGTCGCTCCGAAGAATAGGTAGTACATACTGGAATGAAGCGGACTTGGTCAGCCGATCCACAATCACCCAAATCGAATCAAACTTCTTCAAAGTCCGGGGAGACCACTCACGAAATCCATAGTAATCCTCTCCCACTTCCACTCAGGAATAATCATCCGCTGAAGTACGCCACCCGGTCGCTGATGCTCATATTTTACCTGCTGACAGTTGAGACACCGTGCCACAAACCCTACAATATCCTTCTTCATCCTCCTCCACCAATAGTGCTGCCTCAAATCCTGATACATCTTCGCGGCACCCGGATGAATGGAGTACCGCGAGCTGTGGGCCTCCTCCAATATCAACTCCCGAAGCCCATCCACATTGGGCACACAAATCCGGCCCTGCATCCTCAACACGCCATCATCACCAATGGTCACATCCCTGGCATCATCGTGCTGAACCCTGTCCTTAAGGACAAGAAAATGCGGATCATCATACTGGCGCTCTCTGATGCGATCGTACAAGGAAGACCGAGAAACCACACAAGCCAACACCCGACTAGGCTCCGAAATATCTAATCTCGCCATCCGATTGGCCAAAGCCTGGACCTCAACTGCAAAGGGCCTCTCCCCAACTGGAATGTATGCCAAGCTCCCCATACTAACTGCCTTTCGGCTCAAAGCATCGGCCACTACATTGGCCTTCCCCGGGTGATATAGAATGGTAATATCATAATCCTTGAGTAACTCTAGCCACCTCCGCTGCCTCAAATTAAGATCCTTTTGCTTGAATAGATGCTAAAGACTGCGATGATCAGTGAATACCTCACAAGATACGCCATACAAGTAGTGCCTCCAAATCTTCAAAGCATGAACTATAGCAGCCAACTCCAAATCATGAACAAGGTAGTTCTTCTCGTGGGGCTTCAACTGACGAGAAGCATATGCAATAACTCTACCCTCCTGCATCAATACACATCCAATCCCGACTCTCGAAGCATCACAATATACAGTATAGGAACCTGAAGCTGATGGCAAAACCAACACTGGAGTGTGGTCAAAGCTGTCTTGAGCTTCTGAAAGCTCTCCTCGCACTCGTCCGACCATACAAATGGAGCACCCATCTGAGTCAACTTGGTCAAGGGCGATGCAATAGAGGAAAATCCCTGAACAAACCGGCGATAATAACCTGCCAACCCAAGGAAACTACGAATCTCCGTGGCTGAGGTCGGTCTAGGCCAACTCTGAACCGCCTCTATCTTCTTCGGGTCGACCCGAATACCCTCGCTGGATACCACGTGCCCTAAGAAAGCTACTGAGCTGAGCCAAAACTCACACTTGGAGAACTTTGCATAAAGCTTCTCCTCCCTCAATCTCTGCAATACAACTCGCAAATGTTGTGCGTGCTCCTCTTGGCCACGCGAGTACACCAAAATATCATCAATAAAAACAATAACGAATGAATCCAGATATGGCCAAAACACACTGTTCATCAAATGCATGAACGCTGTTGGGGCATTAGTCAGCCCAAAGGACATAACAAGAAACTCATAGTGCCCATATCTAGTCCTGAAAGCAGTCTTCATAATATCCGAATCCCTGATCTTCAACTGGTGATAGCCCGAACGGAGGTCAATCTTGGAGAACACCCTCGCTCCCTGAAGCTGGTCAAATAAATCATCAATACGAGGCAGGGGGTACTTGTTCTTCACCGTTACTTTGTTCAATTGCCTGTAGTCAATGCACATCCTCAGGGTGCCATCCTTCTTCTTCACAAACAGAACCGGTGCACCCCACAGTGACACACTAGGCCGAATGAATCCCTTATCTAGGAGTTCCTGAAGCTGATCCTTCAATTCTTTCAACTCCGCTGGTTCCATACGATATGGCGGAATGGAAATGGGCTGAGTGCCCGGCACCAGGTCAACCAAAACCAATATCCCTGTCCGGGGGCATGCCCGGCAGGTCTGCAGGGAAAACATCGGGAAACTCCCTCACAATTGGGACAGAATCAATGCTAGGAGTCTCGGCTCCCACATCCCTCACAAATGCCAAATATGAAAGACAACCCTTCCCAACCATACGCTGGGCCTTTAAGAATGAAATCACCCTGCTGGGAACATAGTCAGTCACACCACGCCACTCGATCCTCGGAACACCCGGTATAGCCAAGGTGACTGTCTTAGCATAACAGTCTAGAATAGCATGACACGGAGATAGCCAGTCTATGCCCAAAATAACATCGAAATCCACCATGCTCAATAACAATAGATCCACTCGGGTCTCCAGACCCTCAATCGTAACCAAACACGACCGGTATACATGGTCTACAACAACCGTATCGCCCACCGGGGTAGATACATGAACAGGTAAAGCAAGACACCCTCGGGTCGTACCCAAATGATGAGCAAAATATGAAGACACATAGGAATAGGTGGAACCGGGATCAAATAAGACTGAGGCATCTCTGTGGTAGACTAAAATAATACCTGTAATCACAGCATCCGAAGCAATAGCATCTGTCCTGCCCTGAAGAGCATAAAAGCGAGCCCAACCACCTCCCGATCGACCACCACTCCTGGGGCGACCCCTGGCTGCCTGACCCTCACCCCTAGCTGGCGGGTCGGGTGCTGAACTGGACCAGAAGATGAGGGCTGACCCCTTTGCTGAGATGATCTAGCCGCACGACGAGGACACTCCCTCCGCATATGCCCGAACTCTCCACACTCATAGCAACTCCCGGGGCTGGGAACTGGGACTGAAGGGAACCCCTCGCGCCGGAGTGACTAGCTGATGCACTCGGCCTGGAAGAACCCTGAGCAGATGGAGCACGAGACGAACTCTGTGCTGGAAGAGCGATGAGAGATGGCTGACTCTGCTGAGAACCCTGATAACCACGACCTGAAGATCCTCCTCGATACTCGGGTCAAGCTGACTGAGCGGTCCTGAAAGAATGACCCCGACCCTGCTGGAACTGGCCCCTCGAAGGAGCGCCACTATAACTACCAGAACCTCGAGGCCTCTTGGCCTCCTTCTCCTCTCGATCCTGACGGTGAACCGCCTCAATCTCTCGAGCTATATCAACCACCTCCTCGAATGTGGCACCCAACACTCGCTCCCTAGTCATAAGAACTCGAAGAGGGTAGTTGAGACCGTCAACAAACCTCCGGATACGCTCACGATCTGTCGGAACCAGCCAAATTGCATGCCGAGCCAACTCTGAAAATCTCATCTCATACTGGGACACTGTCATATCTCCCTTCCGTAGCCACCCAAACTGTCTGCGCAGCTCCTCTCCGTGGGACTGCGGTACATACTTCTCCAAGAAGAGAGTGGAGAACTCCTGCCAAGTCAAGGGTGCTGCACCGGTCGGCCTACACCTCTCATACGCCACCCACCAAGTGAAGGCAGCCCCAGTAAACTGAAAAGTAGTAAAAGCCACACCACTGGACTCAAGAATCCCTGCTGTACGGAGCATCCGCTGACATCTATTGAGAAAACCCTGGGCATCCTCGCCCTCAGCACCACTGAATGTCGGAGGCTGGAGTCTACCAAACCTCTCAAGGCGATGCTGCTCATCCTCGGGCATAGCTGGAACCCTGAACTCCTGCGCGGGTGCAACTGGCTGAGCTGAAGGTGCCTCTGGAGTCTGTAATCCCTGCACTACCTGCTTAGGNATAACCACTAGCGGCGTGCAGTCCGATCCATATCTCGCTGCGGCGTGCAGCCCGATCCATCACTGCGGTGTGCAGCCCGATCCATATGGGTACCCGCGCTCACTGTGGGGGTGCAAAATCCGGAGGGGCTCCTACAGCACAAGCGCAATACTACTGCGGCGCGCAGCCCGATCCACATAAACATTTGCTGCGGCGTGCAGCCCGATCCATATGAGTATTTGCTGCGGCGTGCAACCCGATCCATAATATATATAATATCCTCACTGTTGGGTTCTCAACCCCTCTCAGTCATTTTAGGACACAATAGTATAGGGTAGGGATCTCAGCCCACATATCCCCCCTCATTTAGGATTAACACTTATAAAAACGGTTCACATTGTTTAATCAATTAGAAACATGACTGAGGATGTGATTTGTACTAAGTAAAGTGAGGAAAATCAGTCATAATACCCCTAAGGTTTCTACAAGTCAGCACGAGGCGCCAAACATGGCAACTAGCCCAAATCATGATGATAAACAAATCAGATTAATCAAATACTCAGTAAAATATCAAATGGGACGGACCAAGTCACAATCCCCAGTAGTAAACAACCCCGCGCTCGCCATTTAGCGCGTGTTTCACCTTAATATAGCACTACGTTGTGCAAATCCGAGGTTTCAAACCCTCAGGATATCATTTACTATCATTACTCACCTCAAGCCGGCCAAAATCCTAGCTCGCTATGCCCTTTCCTCGCAAATCGACCTCCTCGCGCGTCGAATCTGGTCAAAATCACAACGAATACGTTACAATAGGCTAAGGGAACACAACCCAATCGGAAAGACTCGAAAAATATCGAAATTTATGAATTTGGCAAAACCGAGCCCCGGGCCCACTTCTCGAAAAATCAAAAAATTAACATCACCGGATTCCTTATCTCGCCACGAGTCTATACATACCAAAAACTCCCAAATCCGAGTCCAAATGACCCATCAAATCCCACTTTGAAATACAAAATTTCCAAGCCCTAGCTTTACCCTCTTTTGATGAATTTCCACAAATTTCTATGTTAATTCTACCATTAAATCATGTATTTAGGTCATAGAACTCACCTCCAATCACACCCAGTCGAAATCACCTTCAATTCCCGTCCAAAAGCTCTTAAGGTTGCTCAAAAATGGTGGAAATGGACTTAAACTCGCGGAACAAAATGAGCATTAAAACCCTTCTGAGAACAGTGATTTCGCATCTGCGGTTCCATTACCGCATTTGCGGCTACCGCTTCTGTGGTTAATATTCCGCTTCTGCGGATCTTCATTAATCCCCCCACCGCTTCTGCAGTCCTCTTTCCGCATATGCGGACCTCGCCTCTGCGGATGCTTGTCCGCTTCTGCGGAATTACCAAAGTCACACCTTTTTGCTTCTGCGACAAAACTACCGCATCTGCGACCAAGCCCGCACCTGCGGAAATAGCCCCTTCCTCAGGAACTCGCACCTGCGACCAGCCCCTCGCATCTGCGGAACCGCATATGCGGCCCTTCTTCCGCAGATGCGGAAACACCAGATACCAGCAAAACCAGCAATTTCACCAAGTCTAAAATCATCCCGATGATCATCCGAAATCACCCCGAGGCCCCCGGGACCTCAACCAAAAGTGCCAACCCATCCTAAAACATCATTCAAACTTGCTCCAATCATCAAAACACCACAATTAACACCAAAACCATCAAATTACATCAGATTCAAGCCTAAGTTCTTCTAAAACTTCCGAATTACGCATTTGATCAAAAACCCGACTAAAACACCTCCGAATGACCTGCAATTTTGCACACATATCCAAAATCTCCTAACGAAGCTACAGCAACTCTCGGAATCCCATTCCGACCCTCAGATCAAAATCTCACCTAACAACCGGAATTCGCCAAAATACTAACTTCGCCAATTCAAGCCTAATTCTACACCGGACCTCCAAAACCAATTCCGATCACGCTCCTAAGTCACAAATCATCCCCCGAAGCTAACCGAATCACCGTAAATCACATCCGAGCCCTCTAACTCATAAGTCAACATCCGGTTGACTTTTCCAAGGCAAACCTTCCTTCAAGAGACTATGTGTCTCATTTCCATCCAAAACCAATCCAAATCGACTCATTCACTCAAGACTCTTATAGTAAAACATAAGGATGCAGAATATGAGGAAAACGGGGCGGTAACTCACGTGACGACGGGCCGGGTCATCACATCAAAGAATATAAAAGTCAAGGAGTGTTTTGTACAACATCATTATCATCATCGTCTGATGAACTTTCATCACCAAGACGGTATGTAGAAGGGTCTACTTGTCGAGGACGGGAAGAACGATCATGGGGAGGATGGGAGGAACGAGCACGGGGAGGGCGGAAGGAATGCTCACGTTCAAGTCGAGCCTCTGGCGATGAATCACGAAACCAGGGAATCGAAAAACATCCAGAAGCTAGGAGAGATTTGAGCTGCTCTTGCATGCCCTGGTACTGAGCTTGCATGCCAATGTACTGAGCATCTCTAAGCTTTTCTCTTTCCTTGGCCGCTTCTAGCTCGGATGTGAGCTTTATCACAGTCTCCCACATAGCGGAGAGGCTCTCCCCATCAAGTTGCTCGCCTTGCGAGGAAGTCCCTATTCCTTGCATTCCACACTTATAGCGATGGAATTTCTTAGTAGGAAGCCTGTATACCTTCCCCCATTTTGGACCGCCAGCAGCCTCCGTCCACATTCTTTCAGCATCCTCGTCCGAAGGTTGGATTGGCTCGCCCGACTCATTACGTGGCTGACTGCGTATGAATTCCTCCACGTCAGCTGTGAGGCGACCCTATAAGAAAAATTACATTGAATTAGTATTTCAAACTTTATATAAAAGTAAATCAAAATACTTAATGAAAAGTAAAAACATACATGTACAGTCGAGGCTCGGCTCTCGACCCACCTTTCTTGATCCGTCTCTTTCTTCTTCTTTACAATATGAGTCTTCTTGAATAGCTCGTCTTGGTTCATCGGACGCCCCAACTTCTTTTCCTGAAAACTCATAAATTTTAGTTAATAAACAGAATAGATATACTTTGAAAATTAAAATAAATTAAGCAATTATGTACCAATCTTCTTATTATTGTCCCTAGGCTGATCGCACCTCCAGTGTGCAAGGAGCCTCCCTTCTCAGATGCGCGAGCTTTCTTTCCTTTATGAAATATCCCATGGCTACCATTGATCTCTCCATGATTAGTCCACACAAAGTAATTTGCTATAAACCCCTTCTTATAAAGATGATGCTTAACTTCCGCCGGTTTTCCAAACTTCATACAGTCGCACCTAACACAAGGGCACCTAATTACTCCTTCACTTAGGTATGGTGGAAGTGACATTGCATGTCTAATAAAGTCATCCACCCCTTCTACAAAATCCTCCGGCAATCCCTGCCGATTAGGATAATTCCTATTGTACATCCAAGTACGATGTTCCATCTTTACAAATAAAATAAGAACAAATTAATTAATTAATTCATATCTAATCTTTTTTTTAGTTAATTAATTTCATATCCTAAAATTTCAATTCATATCCTAAATTTTCAATTTACAAACTTAAAGTTCAATTTATAAACTAAAAGTTCAATTCATAAACTAAAAGTTCAATTCATATCCAAAAGGTTCAATTCATAAACTAAAAGTCCAATCATATCCTAAAATACTCAATTTATAAACTAAAAGTTCAATTCATATCCTAAAATTTCAATTTATAAACTAAAAGTTCAATTCATATCCAAAAAGTTCAATTCATAAATTAAAAGTTCAAATCATAAATTAAAAGTTCAAATCATAAACTAAAATTCCAATACATAAACTAAAAGTCCAATTCATATCCAAAAAGTTTAATTCATAAATTAAAAGTTCAAATCATAAACTAAAATTCCAATACATAAGCTAAAAGTCCAATTCATATCCTAAAAGTTCAATTCATATCCTAAAAGTCCAATTCATATCCTAAAAGTTCAATTCATATCCTAAAAATTTAATTTATAAACTAAAAGTTCAGTTCATAAACTAAAAGTTCAATTCATATCCAAAAAGTTCAATTCATATCCTAAAATACTCCTTCATAAACTAAAAGTCCAATTCATATCCTAAATGTTCAATTCATATCCTAAACCCTAGATTCTAACTAAACTATCAAGACAATACAAAGTATAATTCAAATCTAACTAAACTAAATTCAACACTAATTAAACTAATTAGTTAATAAAATTAATTAACAAAGCTAACTAAAACAAGACCTAAACCCTAATCCTCAATAAAATACAATGTTCAAAGAATTGAAACACTAATTCATATCCTTTAACTACAATATTGAAATAATTGAAACAAAAACCAGAAATAACAAAGATTCAAGGTTATAATTCAAACCTAGATTTTTTTTTAGGTGGAGAAGGAGAGAAAAGGGGCAGCGGCAGCGAGTGGATGCGGTGGCAGAGGCGGCTCCGGCGGTGGCTCAGGCGGTCACAATGGTGGCGCGGGGTGGGGGGATTGATTTGTGTGAGGGAAATAGAGAAGGGGAGGGGAATGTGTTGAGAGAGAGTTGGGGAAATTTTGTTTTAGAAAATAAGAGAATGGGAGGGGGAAACCCGTTTTTGAGTCTGGATTTACAAAAAGCGACCAACGTTGGTCGCTATTTTTGGTAGCTAATTAAGTTTTGACTGTTTGACCAAAATAGCGACCAACGTTGGTCGCTATTTTTTGACTGTTTGACCAAAATAGCGACCAACGTTGGTCGTTATTTCTAAAAAAAAAAATAATTTTTTTTCTATTTTTTGTTTTTAAATATTATAAGCTATAAAAAAAATTCTTATTAGCTACAAATATTTATTTTATTTAACTACAATTATTATAAATAATTATAAACTATAAGAATAATCTTTAAAAAAAATTATATTAGCTAGGTAATTACTTTTATTAGATTATAATAGCATGTATGTAAAGGAATTTTTAAGTTATATTTAAGTATATGAGTAATTTCATACACACGCATAAACTATATTGTAATTGATGATCAATCTTATACATTACTACGTACGAATAATCAATGTATTGATAAACCAATATAATATTATTCTATTAATTGATATAATAGTATTCATTATTTGTATTATAACAGAGTTAGTGAATTACATTCATTCATCACTAGGTTATAAGTCGATGAATCAATTATAACAGATTAATTAATATAAGTTGAGACGTTTTGTTTTTAATATTCAACGATGCATCTGAGTAGGTTATAAGTCGATGAATCAATTTACATATATATATATATATATATATAGCGTTAACGGATTACATTTATATTATTTAGATAGTAAATACAGAAGTGATTTTTAATTTTGACCAATGTTGACCTGAAAAGAGACCAACTTTGGTCGCTAATTATCCAGAAATTAAAATTAGCGACCAAAGTTGGTCGCTAAATTTAAATCAGATTTATTTATATTTTATATGATATTTAAAATAATAGTATAATTGTTAAACGTTAAAACTGGGTCCCAGATTAGCGACCAAAGTTGGTCTCTATCTGCTTCCCCTTTCGTAAGCGACCAACTTTGGTTGCTAATTTTAAATTATATTTATTTATATTTTATAATTTTTTAAAATAATAATATAATTATTAAAATTTTATAACTGGGTCCCACTATAGCGACCAAAGTTGGTCGCTAATTTCAATACTTCTTTGACCAAGTAAGTCTGACCAGTCGGGTCAATATTTTGACCACATTATAGACCAAAAAGCGACCAACCTTAGTCGCTAATGTATTTAGAATAATTATTTAATAATTTTCTCCAATTTATCGACCAACTTTGATCGCTTTTCTTGACAGACCAATTTTGGTCGCAAATTGTTGGTCGCTTTTTTCCAAATTTCCAGTAGTGTATGACCAAGAGATGGCAATTTGGACAAGGGAAAGCTATAATATCATAGATGCATACTTTCATTTTTTTACTTTACGGCATTTACTTATGATGCATCATGAACGTGCCAATACGTGATGGTTGAGCGGTGGTTAGATATAGGCAGTGGTGGAGCCACATTCCAACCAAGGTGTCTCAAATGACACCTCTTCGCTAGAAAATTATACTGTATTGTCAGATAATTTTTATTTTATTTTATGTATATTTACTATAAGTTGACTCCCCTTAATTTTTCTTGTAATTAATTTTTTATATTCTGACAAAAAATTCTGACTCCACCACTTGATATAGGGCTATTTCGCCGGCTTGGATTAGAAGGAAGGGCGCTTTCCGATCGCTTTTTAAAGCCGGTTTAGATGAGTAAGTTCGGGATTCACCTTTCCGCTTAGAGGGGTTCACCCCTTTGTCACTTGAAGAGCGAAGTCGCCGAAGCGAGTTGCAATTGTTGCTTGATGAAGTCTTTTCTTTGGATACTGATCTCCCATAATTTCTTGTTGGCCGAAACTTAATTTACTATTCAATCGAAGGTCTAGCTTTTGGTCCTTTTGCCAATTTCATGTTTTTCTAAATATTTTTCTATGCAGATACTGGTACATTCTGTTAGGGATATAGTAGATATGCCCTAGATCCAATCTCATGTTTGATGATTTAAATATATTTTTGTGAATGCTATTTGATATAAAAATATATGGCATTTGATATTCTTTTATCATTGTTATCATTAATTGTTTAATTAACTTGATAAAGTCCTTGATTAAATTTTGAGACTTGTCATCGTGATGGAGATCATGATAATGAGAGTAAAGTTTCTTATAATTTAATCTAAATTTGTTCTTGATCGTAGGATTATTAATTTGGACATTAGTAATCCGATTAGATCAATATTTATGTGATCGTCTTTATGAGATAAAGATTAGTTGATCTCATTAACTAAATCACATAGATAGATGATGCATATAGAGATATGATCATTGAACCGACTCATTGGATAATTCCTAATAGTTAGAGTTACCATAAACTGTCAATAGGATATTCTCTTGAAGAATGTGATGTAAAAGTTTCCTTTGGCCTGAGATCGTCATAGTAATTGACAAGTTATTTATTGTGCTTTGATACCAGACACCAATGGCCCTAGGGCGATAGTTGAAAGGATATTGGGTATGATTAAATGCTTGTAGAATTAGTGATAGATCAAGATGAAATCTGTCAACTCTTGGCAATGAGTTTAAGCTCTATGTTGTCATGAATTATAAACGACTAAATTAAGACCTTGGCCAGGGCAATTGAATGAAAAGAAGAAAAGAGTTTCTTAGGTCATTCAATATTCGATTATATTTGACATGAACACATAGTTGGTCGCATATTAGGATTTGACAGTTGAACCGTATCCTAGGGCGACCAAGAGTATAAGGACAGAAAGAATTACTACATTATCCTTCTGCTGGTTCTTGAGAATAAATTATGTACTTCATTCTATCCGGTCGTTAAGGAGTGTTGCTAGACGCCACCCTTGATTGGTATATTGATGTGATCAATTTACTAACGGTTTAGTATTGAACCTATGGGGTCGCGCACTAACGAGTGTTCTGATCTTTGCTAAAAGATTAATTAACTTATTATTTGACAATTGAATTAAAGAGTTCAATTAGTCAAATAAATAAAGTTATTAGTCCAAATAAAATATTATTATATTTTTACTAGCACAGAGGATATAATTAATATTGTGAATAAATTGAAGTTTTCTATTAGGAATAGAAAATTAAATTATATCTCTTTGGTTAAAATATATATGCGATATATAATACTTATTTTATATAAAGATGTTATATTGTAACGACCCGACCGGTCGTTTTGAGAGTATTAGCCCTCGATCTCCTATTTACTGATTTTCCCGTATCTTTTTCTGCTTATGTGACTACCGGGTTTTGGGAATACTGTTTATACTCGTGTGTTGGTATTGTACATGCCGAGCGGCACCTTATTGATGTTTGGCTATAATTATATATTTCTAGTGCATTACTTACCTTACATTTAGGTACTTTAATGTTAAATTATACTATATTTGTGCTTAATTGAGTTTATTTTATGTGTAGGTACATTGGAGATGAAATTGGAGCAAAGTAAATATTTAAAGTGTATTTCATGCACTAAAATAATGGGCTTATGATTATCTACTGATGAAGTAATTATTGATGACAAAGAAAGAAACAAAGATTGAAAAAGAAGAATTGAAAAAAGAAGAGAACAAGTGAAATTGAAGAGTTTGGAAGTTAGGAAAAAAAATGAGAACGAAGCAGCACCAGGCGTTGCAAGCTTTAAAGCTCGCTATGGAGCCGGCGTCGTGCAGTGGAAAGCACGATGGAGAGCTCGCGTTGCCCGGTGTACATCGAGGTGGAGCGCGCTATAGAGGTCGCGAGGCACGATCTGTAGCGAGGTGGTTCCGTATTTTTAAAGCCTATTTTGTCTCCTATTTGGTTTTGGACTCGGTTATTTTATTTGGGTCTTTTTCTACACATATAAATAGTCATTAAACACCATTATTAAAAGGGGAGACCTGATCTTAGACATAGGGAGAGCACGGAGCCGCCGTGGAGGCCGGAATTTATCGGATTCCATCTTTCTTCCATCAAACTTAGTAATCTTAATTTTTTTTTGATGATTTGTTGTTTTGCTACCACGTCTATGTGGAGCTAAACTTCACGTTCTAGGGTTGTGGTTGTCATGAATATTGAAGTTTATTAATTATATTACCGTTAATTCGAGTTATCATCTTTGGTTGTTTCTCTAATTCTGTGCATAATTGCTTAATTGTTTGGTCAGCAGTTGAGTTCTACTTGCTATCTATGTTACGCTTGGGAAAGCCATGTTTAGATTAGAGTAGAATTAAATAGAGCTTGTTTCTGAACCCGTGGCTCGGGGGAAGATTTCGCGGTTAGGATAGGAATATACCTAACAGTCTTGCTTAATTGAATAACGTATTATATTCGTTCATGATAGACTCAATACCATAGGAATATAGGGTTGATATATTGTGGGCAGACGAGTAGTATTATGGGAACATGCTATTCATATAAACGATTCGGTTAATTGGCAACCATAGATAATCTGGATTAACGAGTATGATTATTGAACTTAATAGGATTGATAAACCAACCACAGCCCTGGAATTTTCATCTCCTCTGAATTAAAATCTCATCATAATTCTTGATAAATTAGTTGTTATGCGTTTAAATTTCGCAATAGCAGTTGTAATAGAAAAATTAAACTTTTGATCATCTTGGACAGTTAATTGATTTTAGTTTGCTTAGTTAACGATTAATCTAAGTCTCTGTGGGTTCGACATCCGACTTTCGAGTCACTTTATTACTTGACGGCCACGTATACTTGCGTGTACAAAAAAATCTCACCACACATGGCACATGACTCACTAAGAACGATCTCATTCCGACTCTCAAACTAATGCAAGTATTCACGGAGCCACAAGATATTAAACATTAAACACAGAGTGAACATAAGTCAAGAAAATGAGACATAGGCGTCACAAAACATGCTATCCAAATAACCAAGGCATCATAAGCAATTTTAGCACATAGAGAAGATATTACACATGCCAAAGCCTAAATATGCTACTATCAAACAAGTCAAGGGTGCCTAGGAATCTCATCTTTCTTCCTCTATTTTCTTTCTAAGTCCTACTCTAAAAAAAATAAAAGAGAATAAAAAACTACTACCCGGTTCAAAATACATCCCATGGAAAAGAACCGAGGCACAAAGAAAAACTACAGGGGATTATTACTACCTAAAGGAAACTAAAAAATATATTTTTGAAATTTTTATTAGACTTAATCCCTCAAGAAAACTGTCTAGGAGATCCATCGTCGGGAAAAGTCCAATTTTTATTCTTTTTGACCTTTTTTTTTCAATTTTTCTTTATTTAAAATAAAATAAAATAAAATAAAGCTATTAAAATACTACATAGCTACGAAAACAAAAATAAGAAGCTTCAATCAAAAAAATAAGTTTAACATTTTCTAACATACTACTACTAATTATCTAGATGAATTCTTCCACCCCACACTTAAAAGAGTGCAATGTCCCAATGCACAAATAAAGCAAAACAACAACGAGGGTGGACAAGAAACTCCCTGAGAGGCCAAAGGCCGAAGCAATAGCGGCTCACGGGATCAGACTTCCCCCAAGCATGGTTTTTTGTGTGGCACCCCACACTTAGTTCTCACCATCTAACTTGCTTTTGCACTCTTCCAATGGCTTTGTTTCCTATGCTTATAATCCTACAAAATAAAAACAGACACTACAAAAATAATATAATAAAAAAATAAAAAATAAAAAATAAAAAAAAATAAAAAATAAAAGAAAGCAGTAAAGATGGGTTACCTCCCAACAAGCGCCTAATTTAACGTCGCGACACGATTTGAACCATATTTTCCTCCACCTCGAACTTATGAATTGTACCCTTAACATGGCATCTAGTCTGCAGCTATGCTCCAGTGGTGGGGCTATAAGTATAACCAGGCCAAGTAATAAATTTTCCACTCTACACTTCTTGGCCTTTAGATGAGGTATGTAATTATGTCTCTGCGGAACGATAAATTCCAGAATGTAAGCACCTTGTTCCTTGTCCGTTGGCTCCTCCATAGGCTCAGATGACTCGATTTCCATGTCATAAACCAAACACAATGTTGAAAAATATATGGAATGAGGACCAATACGACCTAACTCTAGAATTGTATTACTCTTTACATCCTCATATTTACATGCACTAGAATCTTCAAATATAACATTATCTACTTCCTCGCATGGCTCTAGTGTACTTTTCTCAACATGGGCATCATCAACAAACATATGCTCGAATGATTGACTCTCCACTTTTAGCTCCTCAATTTGGCGTATAAGCTCCTTTTCAACTTCACACAACTCATTACTATTTTGTTGGGCGTTAGACGCATCAACCTTTGCAATCAACTGAGCTCCCAAGTCGTGAATAGCAGTGCCAACTTTTTCGATCTCTTGTACCAGTCCAGCTCTACCTTTTATTAAATCTTTTATCCCATCTGTAATTTTTTCGGGTTGAGCCTCATATATTTACAATCTTTCAGCTTGTTCCACCAGCCAAGTTTGACTCATAATCTCCTCTTTTTCAAAATTTTCCTCTTGCTGGTACTCACTCTCTTCATTCAATTCTTCCATATTGGCCTTCATTCTTAAGATTGCTGCCCTTATTCTTTTCATATCTTTTTTGAGTTCATCTTGTTGCTCTGCTACTTTCCTCAGAATCTCCCTAATATATGCATTACGTTCCATATCCTGCACTTCATTGCCCCTATCAAACTCAAAAACATGTAATACCGGAGCTATCATAGGTAAATGAGACAGAAAGGCTATCATAGGTAAATGAGACGGAAAGGCTGCCGTAGGATAACTAGAATAAAATATGTAATACCGACTTATACATAAAACATACAGGCCTATAAGACCAAAATGACCATTCGTAATCTGAACATAGGCCGGCCAGGCCATACAATCTTTTACGTACATGACATATGTCTACAAGCCTCTAAGAGTAGATAAATACCATAAAGGTCGGGACAGGGTCTCGCCACACTAAGCAATACACGTCCAAATCATACTGACCAAATAAGCAACTCCGGAGCAAATAGAGCGCACCAACTGAAAGTACAAGGAGGGGGGGGGGGTGAATTGTCACTAATTGAAATTAATCGTTACTGAGTTGACTTAAAACTTTAGTAGTCGACTAAATATGGCAATCTTGCAGATATAACAGTTTGAAGTAATATGCAGAAAGTAAATGCAGAAATTAAAGACACCAGGAATTTTATACTGGTTCGGATTCAATGTGAATCCTAATCCAATCCCCTTGGGTTGCAAGGGATTTCTCTTCAAGCAAATAAGTTTTCTTTCGAGTACAGATGTGATGTATATCGCTCAAATTCTCTAGCACTCGTTTGATACAATGCCTCACCAGTTGTATGCCCTCTTTCTATCCCTGAATTATTACACAGCAGATCTATGTAGGCTACTATGCTTGTTTGCAGTAGAATGAAGAGAGTTATTTTGGTTCGATCAAAGTATGCTAAGGATGATGTTACACAGTACATTTATACAAAGATGGATGGTGAAGGCTCGTCAACCCAAGGGTTTTGATCCTTGGAAAGAATTGATTCTTTCCAAGAATAAAGAACTATCCGTTGCTTCTCTTGAGATCTTTTCCTTCGGCAGACAATGGAATTAACAAGATTTCTCCTTGATTGTTGGACCTTCCAAACTTGACCACTGACCGGATCTTCTAGCCTTTATTATTCTCTCGTGATTTCGGCAATCACAGATCACTTTGAATCTTCACTTCGTTATGGCTGATTTGATTTCCCAGATTCACGGAGCTAATCCTGATTTGCTGATGTAGATTTGTAGCTTTCCTTGTACACCGTGCGTTCTATAGGTGGCTTCCCTTGTGAGAGATTTCCTTCCTTGTTCGACACGGCTATTTCACTAGTTCTTCTTTACTTCTTTGAACTCCTGCACATGTATATTAATTGCATAATTAAAATATGATCTAACAATCTCCCCCTTTTTGATGATGGCAAAATAATATACGTAGATGTAAGGAAGTAAACAACAGTTGACTTCCCTGTTTGTTACTAGCTGACTTGGCTCCCCCTCAATGTGTGTAGTCAACTGGACTTAGTCTCCCCCTCAATGTGTGCAGTCGACTTGTACCTGTATCCTGTATAGTTGACTTGTTCCTGTGCAATACATATAAAGTCTATGCATGTAGCATAGTCGACTTAACCTGTTCAAAGAATAAAGAGTACCATCTATGCATGTAGCATAGTCGACTTGAACCTGCACATATTATCATTACAGGCCAAAGAGGTCTATGCATAGTCAACTTGAACCTGCACAGATTGTCATAATAGTCCAAAGAGATATACATTCTCCCCCTTTTTGACATCAGCAAAGAGGGATTAGTAAGCAAAAAAAAAAACTATCCACACAGGCAAGAAAACATCCAAGGGCACAGCCCAAACAAAGCCAAAACAAGTTTGAAACAAAAATTGTCTGTAAAACACATCCACACTAGCGAGGCAGGAAGTAAGTAAGAGTGTTGCAAATCGCTTCCTTCAACTGTTCAAAGCTGGTGTTTGCAGCAACACTCATTCCATCTAGCCTGTCATGAACCTCCTTGAAGGCTTTAGCCGCATTCTCCCTTACCCTTTGCACAGCCACTCTGATATTAGACACATCAGACCCAGTTTCCTTTGAAATAGCATGAATAGCACCCACATTCGACTGAGTAGCAGACAGGAGAGTCTTGATGTCTAAGAGTTGGGAGTCAATGGAGCTTAGCTTCTCACTTAGGTCAGAACTAATAAGAGGTGGCGGAACAGCAGATGAAGGCTTGGAATCCAGAGGGGTCTGTTTTGCTTCACTCTCACCCTTCTTAACCCAGGCACCCTTAACACTCACATACCCCATACTAGAGAAAGCTCTAGAATTGTAAAACTTGGAAACACAGACAAAAGGGTAGTCAGAAAGAGGGATTTGATGGGCTTCCAGAATGTGGGTAATGGCCATACCAAAAGGTAAACTGGTGGGATCTTTAGCACTCTCAATCATAAAATTTATGACCCAGGAGGACAACTTGAGTTGAGTTTGGTGATGAGACAATAGACAAAGAAAGTGTCCCTTTGAGAGAAGGTGGAGAAGGAACCAGTTCTGGGGAGAAGAGTGGTTGCAACAATGTGGGCGAGAACCCGAGTTTCAAAACTTACATCACTAGGCCCCAATTGATTTGGAAGGGTTTCAGAGGGATTTTCAGCAATGCACTGTTTGGCCTGGTCAAAGGAAATTTCAAAGTCCTCAGGCCAAACATTTTTAAAGAGAGTGGGGAAACCAGTGCAACGACAGAGAAAAATAGAATCGAACAGGGCACAGTCAAGAACAATGCGTTTACCAAGGACAAGAGTTTCAAGCTTATCAGGTTTACTAGAGCGAAGATTAGCATAAAACATACGGACTAAAGGCTCATACACTTTAGGCGGAGAAATAGAGAGAAATTTTTCCCACCCTTGATACACAAAGAGATCCTTTACCTTACAGTTGAGGGCCTCCATATCGTCAAGATCCACAATTCTTCCATGGGCGATGGGCTTATCCTTGAGAGGGAGAAAAGAATCCCTATTTGGGGTATCCCAGAAATTTAGGTCGGAATCGAGAGAAGCAGAGAAATCGAATTTTGATTTCTTTGGAGTGGAAGAGACAGGAAGATCCTCCATGGGACGCTTACCAGAGGCTTTTTCTCCTAAGAGTTGAGAGTGTTCAGAGAACGCTCCTTGAGAAGAGGCGAAGCCCTCAGAATGATTAGACCCTAGGTCTACTTGCTCAGGAGGCGCTGAAGAGGGTTTCGCCTTAGAACGGGTGCTCTTTCTGGTGGAGGCGGAGGGTTTTTTGGAGGTTTTAGCCATGGGAGAAGAGAGGGTTTTCACAAACTGAAGAGAGATGATGGAGATGAGAGTGACCCAAAAAGGCTTAACTTAAAGTAAGAAAGATTTAACGGTTGAGTACAAAAAGGAAAGAGTGTCAGATGAAACGATGTGATGATTGGCTTTCCATCTTCGACTGCGAACTGATGTGAAATAGAATAAAAAAGAGAGGGAAGGAATTGAAAGTGTAATTAATGCACTGAAAAGTAGTAATTATGACAAGTTTTTTGAAAAAGAACAATTAGGTCCTAAGAGTTTTTTGAAAACCAAATTATCCCAAGTAATTTTCTCAAAAGGCAAAATCTTTCTTCCAACAAAGGTTTAGTAAAAATATCAGCTAATTGGGCAGAAGTGCCAACAAAAGCTAATTCTATGTCACCCTTAAGAACATGATCTCTAATAAAATGATGCTTAATGTCAATATGCTTTGTTCTAGAGTGATGCACAGAATTTTTTGAAAGACAAATTGCACTTGAATTATCACAAAAGATTAGTATAGGTTCAAAAGAAAGTTCATAGTCACCCAATTGATGAGACATCCATAGGAGTTGTGCACAACATTGACCAATGGCAATATACTCAGCTTCAGTAGTGGACAAGGCGACTGATGGTTGCTTTTTACTATTCTANCTTGAATCTTGAGAGAACCTTGAGAGGGTGTTCCTAGGGTTCTAAGGTCTGAAAATAGTGAAAATAAATGACTTAAAACGGGTTGGAGGTGTCCTATATAGATCCAAATGTCTTAAACCGCCTAAGTGGGTCCCATAGAGAGGTGCTTGGCGCAGTCTCGCGAAAACGCAAATATCTCTCTACTCCAATGTCGTATTGATAAAAGGTTTAATGCGTTGGAAACTAGACTCATAGATCTTCAATTTGGTGGGTAGATCACCCCGTAATTCCAAGTATATTGGGAGAAAAGCTTAATAACATTTGACCTAAAGTTTAAGTAAAACTATGAACTTAAGTTGCAACAACTCTTGTCGACTTTTGTTTCATAACTCGTTTGACTTCAAGACTATGATACGAATATTTTATGATTCATATACCTTAAAATACGACCTCTTGAGAGTATTAAGCACCCCTAGGTTCACCCAAAAATACGGCTGACAACATCCTTGATTCGTTTAACTTCTAATACTTGTTAACCACCCTTATACACCTTTGTATCATTTAAGACCAATAGGATTAATCTCTTATCATCTCAAAGATAATCTCTTCATGGATTTACATCGACGACCTTATGGAATGAACTCGTATGTGAATATGGGTTGTAACAAATGAAGGTTCCTTCTTCGGTTTGTTGAATTTGAAGCCCAAGAAAAAATGTGAGTTCACCCATCATGCTCATTTCGAACTCGCTTTGCATGAGGTTTGCAAATTCCTTGCACATAAGACAGTTAGCACTACCAAAGATAATGTCAACAACATAAAGTTGAATGATAAGATTACCTTCTGTTGATCGTTTAATGAATAGAGTAGTATCAATTTTACCTCTAGTAAACCCATGATCAACAAGGAAAGTACTTAACCTATCATACCAGGCACGTGGAGCCTGTTTCAGTCCATATAGGGCCTTAGTACGCTTGTACACATGATATGGGAATTTTGAGTCTTCAAAACCTGGAGGTTGTTTTACAAAAACCTCCTCTTCGATGAATCCATTCAGAAAAGCGCTTTTTACATCCATTTGAAACAACCTGAATCCTTTAAATGATGCGTAAGCTAGCAGGATTTGTATAGACTCCAGTTGAGCTACTGGGGCAAAGGTTTCATCATAGTCGACTCCTTCTTGTTGTGAATAACCTTGAGCGACTAATCTAGCCTTGTTCCTTATGACTTGTCCCCCTTCGTTCAATTTATTTCTAAATACCCATTTTGTTTCGATGACAGATACATTATCGGGTCTGGGCATTAACTTCCAAACTTGATTCTTGCTGAATTGATCTAGTTCCTCTTGCATGGCTTTCACCCAGCTCGAATCCTTCAATGCTTCCTCTACCTTTTTTGGGCTCTATTTGAGAGATCAGAGCAATATTTGCTTTCTTTTTGATGGCAGCCCTGGTTTTCATTCCTTCGTTTGGATCCCCTATAATATATTTCTGTGGATATTCAGGTTCGCTCCTCCATTCATTTAGTCGGACAGTGCTTGTAGTCGACTCCGTACGTTGTTCAGGAGAGTTGTCGCTGATTTGTTCAGTCGACTCAATCACATCTGCAGGATTAGCTGACTCCTATGATTTTACTTAATCCTGAGCTTCTTGAGTTTGATCTTCATCACCTGCATTAGTTCCTTTCTCGACCAGGGGATTATTTTCATCGAATATAACATGGACAGATTCTTCTACGCATGAAGTACGTTTATTAAAAACTCTAAATGATCTGCTATTTAATGAATAACCAAGAAAAATACATTCGTCACTTCTTGGATCAAATTTTCCAAGATTATCCTTACCATTGTTATGAATGAAGCACTTACTTCCAAATGGATGAAAATAACTGATATTCGGACGTTTACCTTTCCAGAGTTCATAGGGAGTCTTTTTCAGAATAGGCCTTATGAGACATTTGTTGAGAATGTGACATGCAGTACTCACAACTTCAGCCCAGAAATGATTTGGGAGTGAATGTTCTAACAACACGGTTCTTGCCATGTCCTGAAAAGTTTCGTTCTTTCTTTCCACAACTCCGTTTTGCTGTGGTGAGCGTGAAGCGGAGAAATTGTGAGTGTAGCCTTGATTGTCACAGAAGTCTTCAAATGCTTTACTTTCAAACTCGCCTCCATGATCACTTTGGATTTTTGAGAACAGATAACCTTTTTCTCTTTCAATCCCTTTGCAAAAGACTTCAAAATTTCTTAAGGCTTCATCTTTATGAGACAGGAAAATCACCCAGGTGAAACGTGAAAAGTCATCAACAATAACAAAAGCATATTTCTTGCCTCCTATGCTAGCAGTTCTAGTAGGTCCAAATAAATCCATATGAAGTAATTGCAATGGTTTTGAAGTAGACACCATGTCTTTGTTTTTGAAAGAATTTCTAGTTTGCTTACCCATCTGACATGCATCACAAATATGAGTTCTAGAGAAATTCAGTTTGGGTAATCCAATAACTAAATCATGTTTGGATAATTTTTCAATCAAATGCATGCTGGCATGACCTAGTCTTCTGTGCCACAACCAGGGATCATCAGATATAGAAGTTAAGCAAATGTGACCATCTATATTTTCGAATCCATCAAGTATGTAAACATTTCCGTACCTTTTTCCAGGAAGAATTATTTTACCTGATTCGTCTTCGATGGCACAACCTGTTCTCTTAAATTTTACCTCATATCCTGAGTCAGAGAGTTGAATTATGCTGAGAAGAATGTAGTTTAGTCCATCAACAAGATATACTTCAGTAATGTCACAGTTGTTGTTAAAGGGAATAGTTCCAGTGCCAACTTTTTTGCCTCTTGAATCATCTCCAAATTTGACGCTTCCTCCATCAATCTTTGTAACCTCCTTGAAAAGATTTTTGTCACCTGTCATGTGAGTGGAACACGCACTATCTAGATACCATTTTCCTTTGCGGCTTACTCTGTGGTGTTCCTGCAATACAGAATTATCACTTTCTTTTAGGTACCCAAGCTTGCTTGGGTCCTGGTGAGTTAGTGTTACTGGGTTCAGAATTTTTAGGTTTCCAAACCCATCCAGACATAAGAAATTTACGAAAGAGACAACCAGAGTATTTATGCCCACTTTTATTACAGTAATGACATTTAGCCCCAGACCTGTTTTCAGGTCTTCCATAAGTGTTGGAACTAGCTATCATGAGATTAGCTGATTCCGTTCCAGTTGACTTGTAAGTCGACTGGTCCGAACGACTGGTCGATTTAGTCCTGATTGGTTCTTTTCCAGTTGACTTGTAAGTCGTCTGGTTTGACCTAACAGAACTGTGACTGGTGGATTTGCGCAAGCTGTTAAGCTGCATTTGCAATTCCTCAAACTCTTCTTGATGTACATCTTTTTCAATTTCACATACTTCATGTTTGAGTTTCCAGTCTTTGATTTCCATAGTGAGTCTCTTAAGCTCATTCATCATTTTTTGAGACTCTTTTAAGGTGGAATCAAGAATGTCCTGCAATTCATTACATCTTTCACAGTCATAAGATCTTACCTCGCTAGTTTCTCCTCTTGCCATAAAACAGTTTTCATTGTCTGAATCATCTTCATCTGTCCAGCATCCTGAAGTTTTGTTGATCTCATTTTCTAGGATTGTCATGAAGCAGAGATTTGCTATTTCTTCATGGTCTGAGTCATCCTCATCGCTCCAGCTTCCAAATGATTTGTTCTTGTTGAATCCTCTAGAGATCTTCCTTTTCAGTTCTGGACACTCTGCTTGGATGTGTCCAAATTTTCCACATTCGTAGCATTTTCCATCGTTCTTATCTTGTTCGTTGTATTGCCTAGATCTCCTTGGTGGAAATCTTCCTTTCTTAGTATTTCTATATCTTCTCATCAGTCCATCCATGTTTCTAGACATCATAGCAATTTCTTCTTGTAGGGCTTCAGGATCATCAATTTCATTTTCAGTCGATTCAGTAGTGGTTTTGAATGTAACAATTTTCTTTTTCTCCTCTTGATTTGTCTTCTTCAGGTGAGTTCTTTCAAAAGCAATGAGCTCTCCTCATAGTTCATCATACGATAACTTGTTAAGATCTTGAGATTCCAGGGTGACAACTTTAGTCTGCCAAGTGGTTGGTAGACTTCTGAGAATTTTCCTAACCTGATCGCCACTGGTGTATGGTTTGCCAAAAGCTTTCAAGTCACTGATTATCTTACTGAACCTGGCAAACATTTCTTTGATGGATTCTCCTTCCTTCATTGAGAACAGTTCATAGTCGTGAACTAGCATATTGATGTGAGTTTCCTTTAGCTTGCTGGTACCTTCATAGGTAACCTCAAGTTTGTCCCACATCTCTTTGGCTGTATCACAGCTAGATATTTTCTCATATTCTTCACCACTTATTGCATTGTGAAGCAGATTTCTTGCCTTGTGATTTATTTGGACGGCTTCCAGTTGTTCCTTTGTGTATGAGTCTATATCATCAGGGTCAGCGAGTGGTGGAGTGTTGGCAGGCAGTGGGTAGTTTCCCTTCTTGATAACTCTCCATACCTTGACGTCGTATGCCTTGGTGAAGATTTCCATTCGGATTTTCCAGTGGGAGAAATGTTTTCCCATTGAAGTAAGGTGGCCTTACTTGTGAAGTTCCTTCTTGAAAGAGAGCTCCTATGATAACCTGATTTGCCATGATCTTTTTCTCACGAGCTGTTAAGCAGAAAACAAAAGTGTGAGCCTTGCTCTGATACCAATTAAAAGTACAAGAGGGGGGGTGAATTGTCACTAATTGAAATTAATCGTTACTGAGTTGACTTAAAACTTTAGTAGTCGACTAAATATGGCAATCTTGCAGATATAACAGTTTGAGGTAATATGCAGAAAGTAAATGCAGAAATTAAAGACACCAGGAATTTTATACTGGTTCATATTCAATGTGAATCCTAATCCAGTCCCCTTGGGTTGCAAGGGATTTCTCTTCAAGCAAATGAGTTTTCTTTCGAGTACAGATGTGATGTATATCGCTCAGATTGTCTAGCACTCGTTTGATACAATGCCTCACCAGTTGTATGCCCTCTTTCTATCCCTGACTTATTACACAGCAGATCTATGTAGGCTACTATGCTTGTTTGCAGTAGAATGAAGAGAGTTATTTTGGTTCGATCAAAGTATACTATGGATGATGTTACACAGTACATTTATACAAAGATGAATGGTGAAGGCTCGTCAACCCAAGGGTTTTGATACTTGGAAAGAATTGATTCTTTCCAAGAATAAGGAACTATTCGTTGCTTCTCTTGAGATCTTTTCCTTCGGCAGACAATGGAATTAACAAGATTTCTCCTTGATTGTTGGACATTCCAAACTTGACCACTGACCGGATCTTCTAGCCTTTATTATTCTCCCATGATTTCGCCAATCACAGATCACTTCGAATTTTCACTTCGTAATGGCTGATTTGATTTCCCAGATTCACGGAGCTAATCCTAATTTGCTGATGTAGATTTGTAGCTTTCCTTGTACACCGTGAGTTCTATAGGTGGCTTCCCTTGTGAGAGATTTCCTTCCTTGTTCGACACAGCCATTTCACTAGTTCTTCATTACTTCTTTGAACTCTTGCACATGTATATTAATTGCATCATTAAAATATGATCTAACAATTTGGAGTTGGATTTAAGTGAAACTAGTATGGTTGGACTCATAATTGAATGGGTTGTCGGATTTTGTGAGTTTTGTCGAGTTTCGAGGCATGGGCCCAGGTGTGATTTTTGGCCGGATTTGGGATTTGATGTAGAATTCGATCTTTATGAATTGTAATTGCTTCCTTGGGCTTTATCTGATATATTTTAGTTGCTTTTGGCTAGTTTTGAGCCGTTCAGAGGTTGCTACGCACGTGATGGCATTCTTGGAGCATCGCTTGGCTTGCTCGGTGTCGGAATCCGCATGTTTAAGATAAGTAACTCTTCTAAACTTAGTGCTGAGGGTATAAAACCTCAAATTATGTGCTATGCGATTGGTGTTAAGGTGACGCACATGCTAGTTGATGGGCGTGTGGGCGTGCACCCTTTGAATTGTGACTCTGCTGTTCCCCGGGGCACTGAATAACGGCCCTATTTTTGTTGATATCTGTGTTTTCACCATGCGATAGAGTAAATGAGCGATACATCATGTTAGATAGCATGTTTAGGCTTTATGATGATATTGTTAGGACCTATAGTGGTCGTTTCTTGCTGTCACCTCATTGATTTCATTGATATTTCGTACTCAGTCGTGTTCATGCATTCATATCATATCTCAGTCTCAGTTGTTACTTATGGATACATCATATCATTGTCCCGGGTGAGTTTTCATGACATTGTAAGCCCGTGGGTGAGACTAGAGAGTGATGACTGAGTGAGACCGAAGCCTGATTATGAGTGACAGTTATGGGATCGGGCTACACATCGCAGCGGTTATATTGATGATTATGATAGTGCTTGGGCTGTAGGAGCCCCTCCATTGTCTGTAACACACCCCCAGTGAGCACGAATGATATTATTGAGAGATGGATTTCCCCGGACATGGATATGTCAAAAGTATTGATATATGGAAATGGATTTCTCCAAATGGATCGATTCCCCTTTTTCCTCGATACCGAATGACGTAAAGTCATTATTGAGTATGTTCCGAGATGGATTTCCCTAGGCCGTATGGGCCATATACAGTACCGAGTGGTTGAGTGGGATGCCGTGAGGTTGAGTACTCTGAGAGTGTGAGTACATGATTCATCTATGAGATAGATGGCATTGACATGCATATGTGGCATACATGCATATAGACGCATTTTCCTCATACAGTACGGTGTCACATCATTCATGACATTCTTACACACATTGATATGCGGTCATAGAGAGGTGTCTCACACCTGCTATCTAGAAAGAAAAAATGGAACATCTTATTTATTGTGTAAAAGGGTTTTTCTGAAAAAGAAATATAGTTTACAAACTATCTCATATTTCATGACGTTTTCAGTAAAGAATTTCGATTTTCCTCTGATATTCTTGAAAGGCGGAACTATTTTTGGAAAAATATGAAAAGGCTGAGCATTCTATCTCTGAGCTACTTCTTTATGTACTTGTTTTACACTGTTATGAACTGCTATTGGTTATTGGTGTGGGACCAACCTATGTGCCAGCTCGTCACTGCTTTCAACCTAAGTTTAGGTTTGTTGCTTTTTGAGTACATGGTGTCGGTTGTACTCGTACTGCACTTCCTGCACACTGCGTGCAGATCCCGGATGCCGATGTTGTTGCGTTTGATGGTTGCTCATGGTAGCCTTAGCTTTATAAAACTCTGTTTATGTACTTTTCAAACAGAAGATGTATTTTCTTCATATCGGCTTTGTAAACTCCATTCTTAGAAGCTCATGATTTGTACTACCAGTCTTTGGGAAATGTATTAGATCTAGATAATTAATTTTGTTTAATTGATTTATTAATGTTATTGGAATTGGATAGTTAATAGTTGGCTTACCTAGCGGGTTGGGTTAGGTACCATCACGTCTAGTGGATTTTGGGTCGTGGCAATAACTTAACACGCTGAAGTAACCGATCATTGCCACCATCATACCAATTCAGCCATTGTTAACCGAACCAACTTCTTCTAATTTACTTTGGACTTGCCATAGAGATAATAATAGCTCCATTCAAAATATAACGAACCCAATCCGCACTCATCCTGAGTGATCCTATTTCACGAGACCACGTTACCTCAAAACCACGAACTAACTCATACCCTCCTTGTGAGCACATTCGCATCTTCAACTGGTAAACCTATTCTGATAATTCCTCTACGAATCCGAAGTTATTTTCTCCCATTCCTCCAATGCTACACCGCCGACCGTTGATAACATAGAACACTCCAAGCCCCTTTCATAATCTATTACAAAAGCTCGATACTTAACCATACCACGGACTCGAAATCCTTAGGCACCGCACTTTTAAATTTTGAACTCACTAGGACCGTTGTTGAGAGTCACCCACTCCGACTTGTTCTCAAATATAATCAAACTCCAAGGCCCTGCTAACATATGAATACCCTCTAAAAGAAGCAACTGGCTGAATTCCTTTCCTTGCACATCACATCCACACGAAGCACAGACTCTAAGTCTTCCTAAAACCTGAGCATGAACCAATAAGGCCAAATATAGCACGCATTCCTCAAATCCTTTGCTCAAGTTACCACTGATGTTTTCTTTCTTTAGTCGTAATAACCCACCAATACAACGATAACCAGAAATCGCCCAAGTAGACAACCCTGCAACCAAATCATAGACGGTGGGGCTCTCCCACTTAGCTTGAAGCTATAATATCATCACCCTGGAACCCACCAAGATTTCTTCTTTCTAATTGACATGATCTCGCACAATCGCCCCGTTAAATTTCTCGAAGTCTTCCTGTTAAACATTTCGTGAACATTCTAAATCACTAGCCACATTCACATATTTGACCTCTTACAGATAGCCAGTAGAATTCTTCATAGAAGTTTCATCAACACCATGCAACCGCTAACCTGCTCATAGGAGATAACTCACTTGTGGAAATTCCATGCCGACACCTTCCAACGACGCTGCACTGAGTATGGTTACTACGAAATCAATAAACCATCCCGAGCCCCTACTCATTCACCAGTTGTACAAGTATGTTCACTCCCCATTAATATTAACTGCAGGTGCGACAATACATTACAATCCGAAGTCATGTTGCATCCCTTTCCATATCAAGCAACTCCTTTCTGTCGTATCCAATCCTCCTCCGTATAGTAGCCAATATTCCAAATTAAGTCAGTAGACCTAGTCACTGTCCACCATGAATCCCAAATCACCCTAAACCTTCCTCAAGGCGTGTAGCTATCCTACCACAAAACCCATATGCCACTCTGCCACTCTCCCTCTTTGGTCAAACCCTCTCCTTTAAGCGACTACTCAAATTCTGTTTCTCACACTAGGCCTTCTAGAAATTTAACCACCGCAAGGCACCTCCCCCATGTCCTTCCTCATTCTTCACTGCCCAAATGTTGCCTCAAATCAAATCCATACCTGTAGCACTTGAACCAGTAGATCGCTACCAACTTTAAACCTCTCCGAAGATCATCCTTCTCGAGCCATCAACACTAGGAACACCGATTCGACCCTGTACAACTGCACATCGCGATTTCTGGCAGCCGCTTCCCCGGCACCATTTCACCATACCCTGCCCCAAAGGCGAATTAAAAAAGACCATAACACCGGCGAACTTAACAAATTCAATCCAGGATGACGACACCACATCACAGAGGAAAATTCCACCACACTCGAAAATACCATGTCTTGTTACTCCATCAACCCAAACCTGAACATTCATAGTCCGATTGAATTTCCCCCGCCGGAACTAAATGCTGACCCTCTAAGCCGTGAATTGAGAAATCCTTCTATCAAGTCATTCCTGTCGTGATCCACAAACAAACACCCTACCATTACACCAACACTGTGCTATAGCAACACACGAATCGTCATAACAACCAGTTCCCAACTTCAAAACCATATAAAATACTGATACTGAGCTAAAATGATAGAACATCCTTCCGCAAGGTGACGATAATGGCCCAAGCAACAACGCAGGGTGAAACATCCTGCACCACACCAGTAGTACCATTACAATTCCTCGATTCCCAATTGATGAAAAGCACTTCACGTCACATAAGATTGAATATGAAGGAAATAAAGGCATAAGCCTCAAAGGAATCAAAAGAATCAAGAAGGAAAGTGCTCCTAACAACCCTATAGCCTCTCGAAGATGAGTACAGACATCTCCGTACCGATCCGCAATACTCTACTAGACTTGCTCATGACTCGTTAGACTTAAGTGATCCTAGTGCTCTGATACCATGTTGTCACTACCCAAAATCCATTCAAGGTCGTGATGGCGCCTAACACCGCAGTCAGACAAACCAACAATAATTGATTAACTTAATTACTCATTTTAGTATTTTTGAAATCAAAATTTCCTTCCATTTAATAATAAGAGATAAAATTTATAGAGTAAATGATAATATTTTCACAACTACGATGCTAAACAACCCATAAGTACCCCCAAAACTCGGTGTCACAAGTGAATGAGCATCATCTAGGAACTATAGTAAAATACCACATCTGTCTAGAATACAATTAGACAGGAGAGTGTAGATAACTCTGATGGAGACTCTGTGTGCTGCGGACTCGTAACATGTGATGCAACTCACCTAGGTCCCCGCAATAACCGCGCGTCTGCGCCCACAAGGCCACTAGACATATATGTAGCTGCACAAAATGTGCAGCAAGTGTAATTTGAGTATGTAAATCAATGTGTACCCATTAAGTATCTAGTCTAACCTCGAAAAAGTAGTGACAAGGGGTCGACTCCGACACTTACTATGGGCTAATAATTAAATATCAATATTATGATTAAGCATGTGTTTACCATGAAAATGGTAACAACAATTAAATTTATAAATGGGATTCCAAAAATACGTGATTCCGAGCTAGTTTATGATGGTGATTAGTGCTAAAACGTGGAGTAGAATAGTAAAGATCGAGTTAGCCAAAAACGATAATCGAACCAGTAAGGGGAAGTTCCCGGGCTCAGAGCAAGCCAGTAGATAACTCGGAGCCAAGCCTCGAGCCTACCTCGAGCCTATCGAGGATAGTCTTATCGAGGGTAGTCGGGAAGGGGATAACAGGTAAGTATATATATAAACAAGGCTTTATACCATCAATCTTGAGCTAAATGATGAAGGACAAACGAAGAACAATAAAATGCTAGAGCGACCTCGGGGTCGAAGAACATTGATAACTTAGAAGAGAGAGAGAGAGGTATTATTGCTTATTGGAGAAGTGGAGCAACATCAGCCCCTTTCAAGGAAGGGTGAGTCCCCTTTATATATGTGAGGGGACTCAGTAAAATACGTATATATCATTTACAAGAGTAGAAAGAGTGGATGGCCTATCGCACGTCATCTCAGTAGGCTACAGATAGACCGGCCCTGTCAGGTGTAGCCATGTGCTTCAGAGACCTCTTCTCCCACCCTGACCTCGGGCCCTACTTCCTTTGATTCGGACCTCGATGAGCCTTAGGCGGGGAACTCGATCGTGTCCTTCCACCTTCGGGGCCTCGGGGAAGGCTCCCAAAATTGTCTTGATAGCAAAACTCAAGTCTTCTGATTTTACCACGTATAGATAGTCTCCGTGTTTCTCATGAAGAAGTGATGGGAAACGATTCTGACACTCGACTCCTCGAGCTCCTTCTGGCGACTCTATAGTGGCGATTCAAAGCGTGGCGTAATCTTCTGTGGCATATGGCGTGTCTCATAGATCTTTGCTCGACGTCCTGTCGTTTCCGCCCCTCGAGGCAAAAGTGCTGCCGTCGGTTCGTTTTTTCAAGAAGGTAGTAATTGTACCCGTCGGTCAACCTTTCAGAGCATCGATGACTGTGTCGTTTCCCCCTATAAATGAGGGCGTTTTGTGGCATTGCATCTTTCACCTCAACACTTCTGCCGGTATGTTTTGCTTCTTCCTTCCCATCATCTTCTTTTCCCTTTGATTATCATTATGATGGAAGTTTTCTATCCCAAGGCAGTTTGGAAGAGATCTTTCGGGCCGCGTCGAGTCCTTCTGCCAAGGTCTACCTTTATTGAACGCAAACATATACGTTGGCCGCTGCTGCTACCGTTGGCTCGAAATGACGATGGGTGGAGAGTTGGTTTCACCTTTGCTTGGATGGTTATTCGGATTACGCACCGCTGCTCAAAAAGGGGCTCAGAATACCCACCGCTGCTCACCTTCACACCCCGACTAGACGTGGAACTCCGCCCTGAGCCGGGAGCTTGCACGGCTTGCTTCTCGAAGAAGAGTATTTGAAGCAGCCGTACAAGTGGGACCGAGGACTGTTCGGCCCATCGTCTCTCTGATGCTTCCTTTGCCAATAAGGGTCCTCGAGCTTCGGAGAGCTATTGGGTCTTTTCATCCCTTCCTGCTCCCTTCGCCTTCTTTTTCGTCTTCGTCCCTGAATTGCTACTTTGAGGGACCGGGGCAATACTGTCGGAGGCATGCTCTCGAGGGTAGAGTAGATGTTATGTCTTTTCTTATGTATCCTCTTTTGTCGTATCTGCATTGGCAACCCTTTATAGGCTTTTGTAATCGAATGATGTGACCCCTCGGAGTCTTTTTTATTTGCAAACTCTATAAATGAGAATGAACTTTGTTGACCCCTGCTTTCAAATTTGCTCTATTTCCTTGTGCTTTCATGCCCTTCGAGGCTCTTCAAATGTGTTCCTTTGTGTCGCTGATCGCTGATACTAATTTTGGACATGAGTGTTTGCTTCGATTTCTCGCTGATTGACATAGGCTCATTTCGGCCCCATTGTCGTCCCTCGGGACAACTCTGGGCCGACCTGATGGATTGGTGCTTGCAAGAGTTTCCCGGGTTGCTCAGAGATTGGCATTGAGTTCCGGGGCCTCCGGGGATAGTGCCTCGGACGTAGGTCGTCTTCGGGTACCTCGGAGCCTTAATTAATCCGGATGTGGACGGTCTTTTCGGGCTGCGTGAGATAGACTTTTGCTTCCCCTTTGGCGCAAAATATAGATCCTACTGTTTTGTAACTTGGTTTTTAGCGCGCGCGGGGCGTGCCTGTAGGTGGAGAACGTTTTTTTGTATGTAATGTAAGAAGAATCTTAAAGTATTATTCCTTTTGCACCTTTTTTCTGTCGTTGCTTTTGATCGTGTAGACCGGTTTGTGGGATCGGTCCCTGAGTCGTGCTACGGCTCGAACTCTGATTGGCCTTTCGGCATTTTTCGCGCCTGCATGGGCGGGGGGTGATGACCCTTTGTGCTCCTTGACCGAAGCGATTTTGTGGGCGCGCGACCTGGAGATTTGTCGCGACCGTTGATAGCGTCGTCTGGGCCGTGCTTTTAGGCGTATTGTGATTGAATTGCCCTCGGGTTCAGTCTCCGAGTGGGATCTTGACTCGAGCTTATTTTACCCTCGAGACCGTTTGGGCTGGTGACAATGACTTTCATTCTCTGTCCTTGGGCGTTTGGCGATTTTCTGGGTTCAGTCTCCGAGTCGCGTTGCGATTCGAGTTGTAATCGACCCTTAAATCTGATCTGAGTTCTTGGCCAGCAATGGTGGCCTTTCTGCTACTTGGTCGTCGAGACCCTATTTGGTCATCGAGACCCTTTAGTATGACGCCCGGAGGCAAGCTTACCCGGCGACATTGGCACTTTACGCTGTTTGGTTGTAGAGACCTTTCGATATGGGACCCGCAGGCTTTGCAGAGCCGGTGACAATGGCACTTACACTGTTTGGTCGCAGGGACCTTTCGATATGGGGCCCGGAGGCTTTGCTGAGCCGGCGACATGGCACTTACGCTGTTCGATCATAGGGACCTTTTGATATGGGGCCCGGAGGCTTTGCTAAGCCGGCGATAATGGCACTTATGCTGTTCGGTCGCGGGGACCTTTTGATATGAGGCCCGGAGGCTTTGCTTAGTTTAACTATTTTGGATCTGGTCTCCGAATCGGGTTACGACTTGAGCTCACTTTAATCCTCGAGTTGTCAATTTTCAAGCTGATGGTCATAGAGACTTTTCGGTGTGAGGCCCGGAGGCTTTGCTTAGCCGGCGACAATGGCACTTACGCTGTTTGATGTGAGGCCCGAAGGCTTTTTGTAGGCTTTGTTTCCTCTCGTTAAGGTCTTATTGATTATTTTTCCTGACCCGTCATTGGTTCTAAAAGAACCTCGATTTCAAGTCGTAGTCGGCGATGTTTCGAGCACCTCGGAAGATTCATAGCCCATAGGTCGAGTAGATCGACGCTTTTGCGATTTTAGAGTCGACATGGTCGGGACTCATTTTTTGCCTATTGAATGAAGCCTGTGTATAAACGGTTCTTTCCAAAGTAGATTCGGAGGATTTTTTAGCAATAGTCGGGCGTCCCCGAGTCGTGGTTTTTGAGCTGTAGCAGCCGTTTCGACCGGAGTCGTGTGCGTTTGGCCGGGGCCATTTTTGATCCCGAGAAGCAGTTTTAGGCGTCTACACCGAGGGTATGCCCTTTAGGGATTCTTACAAATGCGACGTATAGCCTAAACTGCGGGATTTTTCATGCCTGTTGAGGTCTTACAGTTTATGGAGAATAGATCTGGTTTTGCCGAGGCTGCCCGTTAGGGTCTTACAATTTCGGATTTTCCAGTGCGTGGCGATTGGCGATAGTCTCCGAGTCATCGAGTTCGCTTGAAGACAGCTTCTCGTGAGCTCGGAGCTATTTTTTGGAGGCTTGGTGAGCCCGGAGTTCCGACCCTGGGGTCGCGCAAGTTGTCGAATTGCTCATGTTGAGTCTCCGAATGTATCAGATCATTTTAGGCCTGAATACCGCCTTTTGTAGACTTGGGGCCATATCACGAGGGCTTTGTGAGCCCGGAACCCCGACCCTGGGGTCGTGGGCGTGCTGAATTGTTTAAGTTTCCGAGCGTTTCGGGACGCATTTGATGGAGAGGTTTTTTGCTGAGGATAAGCCGAAATATTTTTCTTCGAGGCGTCGAATGCTTAGAAAATATTCTTTAGTGCCTGGCGAAAAGATAAGTTGTAAATACATGTTGTCCTGCTGCTGTGTGTCTGATCCACATGGGCATGACTTTCCGGATTATCCGATATGCTTGTATGATTCCATATTGGAAAATATAGAGAGATCATGGACTTGTCGGGTCCCTTTCCTGGGGGTATGCAGTTCTGCTAATAATCTTGTTGGTGGAACCTTCTTCTTGATAGAAACCCGATCGAGGAAAGAATGCCCGGCGGCCCCGTGGTGGCCGCGGATCCTCGAGCGGGATCCAGAGCTACTGAATGCCTTGGTTGGCTGGTTGCGTACAGATTAGCAACAAGAAAGGAAAAGGAAATGAGAAAAGGATGCTGCGTTCCTGGGAGTAGGCCCCACGACAGTCGTATTCCTCGTCCGTCCAGGCCTGGACGAGGACGTGATTGTCCTTACCTTTTGACCTCATTTCAGGGCAACGCCGGTCATGGGCGTAAGGCGAGGAATCTCCTCTTGTCGCTTGTAGCCAGATGCTTTGACTCTGCGTCTGTCACGGGGTTTCACACCCTTGGAGGAGTAGGGCCGGAATTGCATCCCGGGCGATGTGTTTGCCGTTGTCTGTGCAAAGCGTCCGCGCCCTGCGTCACTCGACGTATTAGTCCGAGCTCGGGCGGGCCGTGTAGGGGGAGCGATTTGGTCATTGCGGTCAATCGCCATTGGGGACATATCAGCGATCCGACCTGAGAGTGACGTTGGTCCGGGTTATCCTATTGGCTTTGGCCCGATATCGTTGGTATAACTTTGGCTGATACACCTGTAATCACAAATGTATGTTTTTATTTGAAATAAGTTTGAAGGAAAGAGGGGATTACCAATACGTTATCGTGACACCGAGGTGGAGTCTCGACATCTTTTTCCTCGAGCGAGAGGGTGTCCTCGGGGAGTATTCCCGGGGGCCATCCATTTCTGGTGACGGGTACTTGCATTTTACGTTCTACGGATCTTAGCGGGGTGCCGCCATCCTTTAATGGTTGTGACGATATGCCGCAACTTGCCGGCTCTACTTTGTTCGATTTCCCCGGGTCCGTGGACCTGGGTCCGGGTTTGCTTGCTTGGCGATGCTTTGTGGTTACCTTTGTTGGATGGCGTAGTTGCTGCTCTCTTGGGTCTGCAACTCCGAGCATTTCGTGATTCTCGTGGTGGGCCACGGTTTCCTTGGAGGGGTTTTGGTCGAATAGATCCGAGCCACCCAGAGTTCCCGGCTTCACTTATGGTGACCGCTATACTTGGAACTGCAACGTTGAAGTCGAGCTCTATCGGGCGAGGTTTCCTTGCCGATTGCATTTTGTTGAATCCGGTACCATTGGGGGTTCCTTGAAGGTGTCGTCTTCGGGCTACCGCCTTGTTGTTGCGAGATGCATTGTGCCTCTGATCGTTTCTTCCGTTCGCGCCATATGGATGATGGCTCCGTTCGTTCAGTGTCGGCTTCTCTATTGGGGACCTGCCTGGATACGCCGATCCAGTGGGAGTTTCTTGAGGGTTGTCCGCGACTCTGACTTGGGCCTGGTAATTGTTGCTGGTATATGACCAAGCCTCGACCGGATATTCGACTAAGCTTCACTTGAATTGCTCCGGAGCTGCCGGGTATGCTTTGTTTGGGTTTTGGGCGAAAGTCCGTGCCACCCCACTATTCGGGATCGGGAATGGTCTTGTTTGTCTTGTCGGAGAGCGGGGTACGGCTTCCCGTGATATTTTATTTCTTCTTCTTCTCCCGCCTTCGGTGCATTGAGCTTTTTTGGAATTATTTTGATGGCGTTGGCGTGTGCTTCCACGAATCATGATAGTACGGTGAGCGGGTCCCCGAGATCAGATGTCCAACAATGATGCCGCGTCGTGGTTTCTTCCGGGGGAATTTCTTCAAATCTCCTCATCGGGGCGAGCCCGAATTCCCCATTTTGGAGGTCGCCGTTCCTGGACAGGCGTGCATGAGTGGTGATGCACCTGTGAGGACTTGGGGTCCCGTCACTCCCGGGGAATTTCGTTGTTTCTGACTCCCGTAAAATGGGTCCCGAGATCGTATCTCCGGAAGGCGGGGAGCGTGAGTCGATCTTTACGATAATATCATCCAGCATCCTCACTGTTACAGGATAGGTTGTTGTTTCGCCGTTGCCTGATACCTCGGGGACTGGCTCGGAGCGAGGAGATATTTTGGGTGTTGCCGCGCCGAGAGTCTCCGGGCGGCTCTGTAGCTGAGAGATGGCCAAATGATGTTCCTGCAACATTTCAAAAATAATACGAAGATTAACTTCCTGTTCTACCGGGGCTGGGATTTTTCGGGTTTCCTGTTGGTTAGCGTGTTGCGCGCCGCCATTGGAGTGCAAGACTTCGTTATCCCACTGCGCAGCGTGCGAATCCATGTCCGCTCGAACCGATCTAGATGCATTATCGAGGTCCTGCGGTGTCACGCCAGCCGTTAGGACGGCCATATTATTTCCTTTGCGATTTTTGGGGTTATCGTCCTCGATTTCCCTTATCGAGCTGATCATTAACCTGAAATCGAAAGATCCTGGGCAAGAAAAAGTGTGAAAGATATCGTGTGTTTGAGTGACGAAACTATCAAGAAAATAAGCACTATTATTTTTAGCCCTACGGTTGGCGCCAAACTGTTTACCGTGAAAATGGTAATAACAATTAAATTTATAAATATGATTCTAAAAATACGTGACCTATTCCCGAGCTAGTTTATGAGGGTGATTAGTGCTAAAACGTGGAGTAGAATAGTAAAGATCAAGTTAGCCAACGATAATCGAACCAGTAAGGGACGTTCCCGGGCTCAGAGCAAGCCAGTAGATACCTTAGAGCCAGGCCTCGAGCCTACCTCGGGTCTATCGAGGATAGTCTTACCGAGGGTAGTCGGGAAGGGGATAACAGGTAAGTATATATATAAACAAGGATTTATACCGTCAATCTTGAGCTAAATGATGAAGGACAAACGAAGAACAATAAAATGCTAGAGCGACCTCGGGGTCGAAGAACATTGATAACTTAGAAGAAAGAGAGAGAGAGAGAGAGAGAGAGAGAGAGAGAGAGAGAGAGAGAGAGAGAGATTATTGCTTATTGGAGAAGTGAAGCAAAATCAGCCCCTTTCAAGGAAGGGTGAGTCCCCTTTATATATGGGAGGGGACTTAGTAAAATATGCATATATCATTTACAAGAGTAGAAAGATGGGACGGCCTATCGCACGTCATCTCAGTAGGCTACAGATAGACCGGCCCTGTCAGGAGTAGCCATGTTCTTCGGAGACCTCTTCTCCCACCCTGACCTCGGGCCCTGCTTCCTTCTATTCGGACCTCGATGAGCCTCAGGCTGGGAACTCGATCGTGGCTTTCCACCCTCGGGGCCTCGGGGAAGGCTCCCAAAATTGTCTTGATAGCAAAAATCAAGTCTTCTGATTTTACCGCGTACAACATGGATTACATAATATAGCTTAAAACTCAATAATCAAAAATAATAAACAAATCATTTTACTAATAGAAATTCCCAAATTTATTTTTCGTTATTTAACAATTTATATCTCAAGCCAATGAAGCAATGTCAATTATTATTAGTTCCAAAGAGATTATCATACGCAAGTCATGCCGAGGTTGTACGGCCGATCCAACATAAAATATTTTAACTTTGCACTGCCGAGGGCCGAATGGAACGAACCATAGATGCATCTATTAACCTGTCGCGGCGAACGACCCGCTCCCATGAGAGTAGTGGAAATTTACCCCGCTCGCGGAATATACTTACGACGCCGTTGAACATAGATTTCTCAAAGTTATTATAATATTCCTCAATTCATTTCAAAAGTATGAAATTCAAATGAATACTTTTTAAATCTCAAAATCCTCAATCTCAACTCTTTTCAAGTCAAATAATAGCATAATCAAATAACGGTATCAACAAGGCATGGTGTAAACCTAAAACTACCCGGACATAAGCATAATAAGTAGTCACGTACGGACTCTCGTCACCTCGTGCGTACGTAGCCCCCCACAAATATAAGCACATATTAATTCAATTCACCTATAGAGTTAATTCCCTCTTACAAGGTTAGAAAAGAGACTTACCTCGCTCCGAAGTTCCATAACTGGCTCTGACGCCACTCTAACACCTTAAACCAAAGCTTGACAGTCCATAACTACGCAACAAATGTGCAAACCAATCAAAACATGTTCTAATACCCACAATTAATGAATTTAAACAATTCCCAACTCCACTTGAAAAGTCATTAAAAATCAACCCTCGGGCCCACGTGCCTGGATTCCAAAATTTTTCGAAGATAAATATTATCCATAACCTCATGAACTCAAATATATAATTTATTCTCAATTCCATGCCCAAATTCGTGGTCAAAATCCAAAAGTACCAATTTTCTAGGTTTCTTTCAAAATCTCACAATTTCTACCAATTTTCATGAATTTCCATGTTAAAATCTATGTTTAATCCAAGTATTTAACTTGCAATAGGTGAGAATAACTTACCTTGGAATAGATGATGAAAACCCCCACTTGAAGCTCTCTAAAGATGGCCCAACCAAGAGAGAATGGAAGAAAACGGTCCAAATCCCCGTTCTTAAAGAACCCTTATGCCCAGCGACATCTCGCACTTGCGGAGACTTGACCAATTTGCGGTTCCACAGGTGCGGCCCAAAATACCGCTTTTGTTGTCCTCCTTCAGGTCCCTCAATCTCCGCACCTGCGGCCAAGTAGCGCTTTTGCGCCTTAGCTTCTGCGGCTCTTCGTGCGCAGGTGCGGTCCCACTTCTGCGAAACATGACCGCATCAACTGTCCCAGCCTCCCCCAGAAAACTCCACTTCTGCTCCCTTCTTGGTCACTTCTACGGCTCGACACCTGCGGCCAAAACCTCGCAGGTGCGGTTACACCAGATACCAGCTGCCTTAGCATTCCCTTAGTCCAAAACTTGCTCCATTAAACATTCGGGACCCACCCCAGGCCCCCGGAACCTTAACTAAATATACCAACATGTCTCAAACCACAATATGAACTTGCTCGAGGCCTCAAACCATACCAAACGAGATCAAAATCGTGAATCACATCTCAATTCAAGCTTAATGAACTTTAGAACTTCAAACTTCTACATTCGATGCCAAAACTTATCAAATCACGTCTCATTGAACTCAAATTTTGCACACAAGTCACATTCGATATTGCGGATCTTCTCCAACTTACGGAATCTGAATCCGACCCGGATATCAAAAAGTCCACTCCCGGTCAAACTTTCCAAAAGCCTTCAAATTTCGAACTTTCGCCAAATGACCTACGGATCTCCAAATCCATATCTGGATGCGCTCCTAAGACAAGAATCACCATACAGAGCTATTCCACGACTTGGAATCCCAAAAGGACATCCATAACATTGAAATGCACTTCAACCCAAATTTATGAAATCCTTCCAAAATGCCAACTTTCCACAATAGGCACCGAAACGTTCCAGGGTCATCTAAAATCCGCTCCGGACATACGACCAATAAAATTATCATACGAACCTGTTGAAACCTTCAAATCTCGATTCCGAGGTCTTTTACTCAAAAGTCTAACATTAGTCAATTCCTCCAACTTCAAGCTTCCGAAATTAGAATTTTCTTTTCAAATGTACTCTGAACTTCCCAAAATTCAATTCCGAACACATGTACAAGTCATAATACCTGAAGTGAAGCTACTCTTGGCCTCAAACCGCCAAACGACGCGCTTGAGCTCAAAATGACCGGTCGGGTCGTTACAGTATATATGGCCCCATTGTTTAACGGAGGGTAGATGTGAACAATATACGAAACTAGAGGGGTATATTTGACCCTTTTCCCTTAAAAAATAGTTTATGTTAAACTTAATATAATATTTATTTTAAGGAAGTTTTAAAAGATCATATTAAGAACTCCCTTCAAAAAGTCTTATCGTCAATTTAATTAGAGTTGTGGTTAATGACTAATTGTAATTTCAACACAGATAAATAGGAGTAAAATGTATTGAATTTAATTTAAATATTTAATTATGAGTAAATTATAAAAGGCGAGCATTTAAAATAATAATATATGCATAGTTCCACCTGAAATAATAATTAAACTAAACAACAAACTATATAATAGGTGCTCATGTAAGTTGTTTAAATTCCAATTAATATAATCAGCTGCTCACATATTGAAGGCATAGCATAGGACAATGTCAATCAGATGGTGAAGCACTAATGTTCCATAAAGGATCAAATTGTAAAATTACTTTGGCTATAAATCATTGATAAAATAAAATGTTTAAAGTAGAATTGTTATATACGAAATGTAGAAAAATATTTTTGTTATTAATTAAAAAGAAAAATATATCATATAAATTGGAGCAGAGGGAGTACTATCTTATGCAAGGTAATGTCATGTATGTACATATTAATCAAAGTTAAAACTAATCTTCTTTTGCATACAAGTTAGTTTTGAAGATCATCATGCTGCAAAGAAACTTAGATCCCTCTAATTGCTTATGTAATGGTACAAGAATGGTCTGTAGAGGTCTTAACAATAGGGTCATACATAAAAAAATCATGATAGGTCAATGTTCTTCCAAACATATGTTTATTCCGAGATTCAATTTTCATCTCGAGAAAATGAAGTATATTCTTTTAAATTTGTTTTAAAATAACTTTTATTATATTGTGTTTTGTAATCAATAAATAAAGCACGCGGACAATAAATCTTAAAGTTGGAGCTCATTTGCCGCAACATAATTTATCACACATAAAATTAGATGTTGTACGTACAGGAAAGGTTATCAATGTCGATAACAAGAGTTTTGGTCATGATGGAGTTGTCAAAGCATAAGAGAGAACATACACCGAAACATTAGCGTATTTCAATATTATATCTAACTAAAGTAAACTGATTGAACATATACATGCAATATTAATAATAATAATAATAATAGTAATAATAGTAATAATAATAATAATAATATTATTATTATTATTAATATTATTGTTATTCTTGTTGTTGTTGTTATTGTTTGTTGTTACTGTTACTATAAAAGTACATATGTTCAATGCGAAATGTCGATGGACTGAATATTTAGGTGCAATTATTAACGTGCAACGCACGTTTATAGTAACTAGTGCTGAGCATATATGCATGTGCCAGCGTTAATTATGCTCGGGGGTAGATTATGTTATTAATTGTGTCTTATAGAATTACGTGGCATTCTTACTTCATGTCTTACTTAACTCCTAGATACTAAGAACATAGAATTAAATGTTAGAAACCACGATTCAGATCTTTATAACTTGATTACGATTTGACGAAATTCCAAGAAACATTGATGTGTCTAATTCGGTCATCATTATTCTTAATCATTAATACATTGCTATGGCCCATATTCTTGAGATTTGTTCATGTACTTGAATAATAAGGTTCTTGAGAGTTGGTTGAACTGTTGTTGACTTGAAAGTTGTGATTGGAGTTCATTTGGAATATCCGTTTAAACACTCTCCTTGATGTTATATATGCTTCCTACCTTGTTTGTCATTGATATACATATGCTTGGTAAGGGAGAGTGTAAAGAACGAAGGGTGATGCCATGCCATGTTAGGTGAGTGTAAAGCACGAAGGGTGATATTGTGCCATGTTATGAGAGTGTAAAAGATGAAGGGTGATTTCGTACCATATCATTGGAGAATAAAAGCATACAGGGTGATGTCGTGCCATATCATTTGAGAGTAAAAGCACGAAGGTTGATGTAGTGCCATGTTTTGAGAGTAAAAGCACAGAGGGTGATGTCGTGCAATTTCATTTATATTATCATGCTTTTATGTTATCACGAGTTCATGACACGAAGGGTGATTCCGTACAAGTGAGGACGAGGGACATGCATTTTTGTTATGATATCTTTACCTCGTATTTACGTTCATCGTCTTTACCTTGAGCTGTTATTGTCGTACTTATGGTTCTTATATGACTTGCCTTCATTGTTCTGTCTATGTGCTCTACCTCAATTGTTGTTGTGTTGCCCATGCCTTCTACCTGCTTAACTTGCAAATATCATGCCTACTTACTGTCATTATATCTATATCCATGTCGTATCTATTTTGTTACACTTTAGTACAAGCCTTCTACCATGTTAGTCGTCCATGCCCCTACTTGTTAACCTATAAAGATCATGTTCTTCCTTCTTGATTAGTTATATTCACATCTAAACCTTATACCATGTTAGTTAGTGAAATTTATGTTCTTCTACCATACTTGTTGTCACTACTTTTGTGCCCTCTATCTCGTCTATTTCTATTTTCTATATGCTTCCAACTTCTTAATTGTTACTTTTTGGGTACTCTCTACTTGTTGGATATTATTGTTAGAAATTATTCTACCTGGTTGGTATTACTGTATGCACATTTGGTAAGGATGAGATGAATGCACGAAGGGTGTTGTCGTGCTAATTCACTTGACACATAATCATTTATATATGGTGAGGAAGAGATAAAAGCACGAAGGGTGTTACCATACCATTTGCCTTGATATCTTGGATATACTTCTCACACCAGGAAAAATTATGAATTTTTTACTGTGATTTCTGCTAATCGTTTACTGTCTCGCATGGTTGGTTAGGGTACTCTTATCTATTATGTTCTTTAACTGTCTATACTGTTAGTCTAATGTACATGTTGTAACAGTAAGCATCTTTAAACTAAAAATCCTCGTCACTACTTCGACCAGGTTAGACAAGATACTTCCTAGGTACATGGGGTCGGTTGTACTCATACTACACTTCTGCACATTGCGTGCAGATTTTTTTCTCTTGGAGCGGAGCTGCTGATGATGTCGGGAGCGGACTCGAAAGATGTTCGTGCATTCCGGATATAGCTTCCACTTGTCCTTGGTAGCTTTAGATTTTGCTAATCTATTCATGTAACTTTCAAATAGTTATTTGTACCAGTTTTTTAAATTCCACGTCTTAGAAGCTCATGATTCGTACTAGCAGTCCTTGGGTTAATATATAAATGTACAAAATAGTTCTTTATTGTTTTCCTATAAATTTCATTTGGATTATAGTTACTCTTAATTGGCTTGCCTAGCGGGTCAAGTTAGGTGCCATCATGACTAGTAGTTTTTGGATCGTGAAAAGTTGGTATCAGAGCACTAGGTTAGTAGGTTCTACGATTCATGAGCTAGTGTCTAGTAGAGTCTTGCGGATCGGTATGATGACGTCCATACCTATCTTCGGAGCGCTACAGGGCACATAGGGAAATTTTCCTTTCTTCTGTCCCTTTCGTGCGACCTTGTTTTAGCTTGAAATATAAGACTTTGACCCATCCCCATCGTTCTTATGTGATGTTGTGCACTCAGTATTCGCTATGCGCCGGCGATATATGATGAGGCTGATGGATTAGGAAGGGCTATGGATTCTTGATTATCATTGCAATGTGTTGTCAAGCCTCAGGAGCAGATGCAATGTTAAATCTTCCAGTCGTTCATGTCTGGTATGAGGTGGGTTCTTATATCTAGTTGGTAAGCATGGATTTGGGAAGGTTGGTTGGTGTCCTGGCTGCTGTGGTTAAGGTGAGTTTGTGGTAAGGTATCAATTTGAGTATATCATGTGGGCCATCTCCTACGTGATCAGTTTGGATCGTGTGTCTCGTATGAGGTCTCCATTCGGTGGAGTGCATATGGTATCATTTCAGAGCATTGGGGAAGTTGTTTGGCTAATGCAAGGATGGGTAAGCGCTTGGCAGAGTCTTTGGAGTGTTCTATGATCAGTATTGCATGAGTTTTTGAAGTATTTAGCTAAATAGCCGTGTGGGATCCGGGCATGCTACAGAGATATGGTACTTTGGATTACCTATGAGGTTTTCGATGGCTTCGGACTATGTAATGACCTGGCTGGTCATTTTGATAGTTATATCCCTGATCCCCTATTAATTGCTTCCCTAGTATCTTTTTCTGCTTATGTGACTTGTCGGGAGGTTCCGTTTTGATTTTGGATGTGTTTTGGGACACTTAGTCCCTAAACGGAGGCTTAAGTCTTAGGATTTGGACCGTAGTCGGAACTGTGTGAAGACGACCCCGAAATGGAGTTTTGTCTATTCTATTAGCTCCGTTGGGTGATTTTGGACTTAGGGGCATGTTCGGATTGTTTTTTGGAGGTCTGTAGCTTATTTAGGATTGAAATGGCAAAATTCGAATTTTTGGAGATTGTGGCCGAAAGTGGACTTTTTGATATCGAGCTTGGAATCCGATTCCAGAAGTCTGAGTAGGTCTGTAATGTTGAATATGACTTGTGTGCAATATTTGAGGTCATCGGACGTGGTTTGATAGGTTTCAGAATCGGTTGTAGAAATTTGAAATTTTAAGTTCTTTAAGTTTGAATTGGAGGGTGATTTGTGATTTTAGCATTCTTTGATGTGATTTGAGGGCTTGACTAAGTTTCTATGGTGTTTTAGGATTGGTTGGTAGGTTCGGTTGAGGTCTCAGGGGCCTCGGCTGTGTTTTGGATGCTTAACGGATTGAGTTTTGGACTTATGCAATTGTTGAAGCTATGTGAGTTCTGTGTTTTCGCACCTGCGATGAGGAGACCGTAGGTGAGGGGTCGCAAGTGCGGATCACAAGTGCAGAGAGGTAAGCATAGAAGCGGAAAGGAGGGGAGCTGCCTGGGGTCGTACGTGCGAAGGATTTGGCGCATGTGCGATGCCCGCAGAAGCGCTCAACCACCCGCAGAAGCTGAAGAAGACCGCAGAAGCGGACATGGGTCCACATGTGCGCGATGCAGGTGCGACCCCTTGATTGCAGAAGCAAACCCTGAGTTAGGTGCGGTGACGCAGGTGCGGTAGCAGGTCCGTAGATGCGAAATAACTGGGCAGAAAAGAGAAATTCGAGGGTTTGATTCCCATTTCGATCTTGGGACTTTGGGAGCTCGGTGTGAGGCGATTTTTAGAGAATATTGTTGGGGTAAGCAATTCTAACTCGGGTTGGGCTATATTTCGTGAATCTATTGCTATTTTCATCTTCAAATTAGGGATTTGTGTTGGAAATTTGGGGGAAAATGGTAGAAACTTCATAAACTAAAATTTCTTGTTTTGGAAGGCGATTTGAGTTCGGATTCGAGTTATTCTTATATGGTTATACTCGTGAGTGAATGAGAGTTCGTATTTTGTGACTTTTACCCGATTCCGAGACGTGGGTACGAGGAGACTTTTTAGGGCAATTTTCTGATTTATTGCTTTAGCTTTGATTTCATTAGCTAGATTAGCTTCTTGTAGTTATATTTATTATATGTAATTGATTTTGGCTAGATTTGGGCCATTCGGAGTTGGATATTTGTGGAAAGAGCGTTGTTACAGAATGATTTGAGCTTGGTTCGAGGTAAGTGGCTTGCCGAACCTTGTGTGGGGGGATTCCCCTTAGGATTTGGTACTGCTTGATAAGTGAGCGTCCTGTACGTGAGATGACGAGTACGTACACGGTCTAATTGTTGTGAAAACCCGATTTCTACTGAGTAATAACTTGTCTTCTTCCTATTTGAGTTATATCAGCATGTGTAGTATCCCGTTGGCTTAGAATAGCATGTACACTTGCCTTAATTGTTTACCTGAACTTTGTGCAGTATGTTTGGTGAATTTCCTATTTTCCCTTGACTTGAACTTAGTCCAAACTATAGGTTTTCTTGCTGTAACTGTTATCTCCGTTGTTTGAGCCGCATATTTACTTTGGGACTATGGAACAGTATTCTGTGAGAACCCTTGCCTTGCATTTTTGCTTTAGGACTACGGAATGATATTCTGGGAGATCCCTCCCCCCACCTTGCATATTTAATTTGGACTACGGAACGGTATTCCGGGAGATCCCCCCTATATATTTATGTTTGGGACTATGAGACGGTATCTCGGGAGATCCCCCTATTGTTATCTCTGTGTACTGAGCTGTTACCTTTCTATGATTTCGTTCTTATTAAATTTTGATCTTTATTTTACTGCCGATATTTCATTCTGTCTTGTTTTTATTATATCTATACCAGTAGGGCCCTGAATTGACCTTGTCACTACTCGACCGAGGTTAGGCTTCACACTTACTAGGTATCATTGTGGTGTACTCATGCCCTTTCATGCACATGTTTTTCATGTGCACAGTTGCTGCCATTTTGGGGAATTCAAGGTACATCTTCCACGTCTGCAGACCTCGGTGTCCCCTTCTACCCCTTCTAATGTTGCTTCCCTTTTACTTATTCTAGTACAGATGTATGGAACAGTAAGAGATTCTTAGAAGCTTTTGACTTACGGTGTTCCGGGTCTTAGGAGAGTTGTGTATATTTTGGGAGTTGATTATTGTATATGCCGAGCGGCATCTCAAAAGTTTTATTTGAATTATCTATTTTTGAAAGTTGTTAATTTTTAAGTTTTCCATTTATTTTCCGCAAATTTTAGGATTACCTAGTCGTAGAGACTAGGTGCCATCACGACAATCACAGAGGGAGAATTTAGGTCGGCTAATGACGATCAAATCGTAGAATCATGCGCCATATTAGTTTTTGGTCCAGGGATTGCTTGGTGGTTTCTTCGAATAGTCATGTGCTAGTGAAGCGTGGGTTGCTCGATGCGTATTAGCTGTTTATCGAAGATCAGAGTAAGGTGAGTGGTTATGAGAAGGTACTTTTGAGTTCCAGGTCCTATGTAGCATTTAAGCACTTCTGGATTTGTGTACAGGTAGGGTTGAGATCGGTAGCGAATGATGATCGGATTTGTAGTAGTTCTATGTCAAAGAATGAATCTACATGGCAATATTGGAGAGATGCAAGAAACGGCTTCAGATTCGCAGAAGGCTCCTTTAGAGCGAGCATATCGGATCGAGCTATTGTGGGGCTGGCAGCCTGTGTGACTCGGTTGAGTTAGAGGCGATCGGTTCTGACTACTCGGTTATGTGTTAATGAGTACCGAAGGATTCATCTTGGTTATGACCACAACCGGAGTTGGTGTTTGGTACAGGTACATAAGCTATATTGTGTGAGGTGATATTCTCCTGGATTGAGTTAAATGAAAGGTTCGTGGTTGATGAGATGTTCAATTTGCTCATGGTTCAGAGTTGGTTATGGAATTTTCATAGTGTCACGAGTTAGCATGTTAGAGGCAATGCGCCGCGTGGGGTTGAAAAATTGTATGTATAAGGTTGCGGTTTGGTTTTAGAGGGAAGGATATGAATTCTTGGTGACACGGACGACTTCGGGTGTTTAAGATTATGCTGGCACTATTTGTTTTCATCGGAGGAGAGTTCGACTGTTGGCAGGTGCATTGTCATTTGACTTGTGGGTATTTTCTGTAAGATGATAGAGTATGAATGGCCTATCAGCCATTTGAGTAGCGCCATTGAGATCCGATATGGAAATTTTTAGTGTATATGAGAATCAGAGACTGGATGTTCTTGTTGGCAGACTATTCCTTGGTTGCGAATTATGAATTAATGTTAAGGATTGGGTGATTAATGGTATGCGCTGTGGAAATGTTATTATGGACTTTTGGAAGGGTATTTACCCATCTAGGGATGATCGAGATCTGGTTTGGGAATTATTTGTGAGCCTAATGAGCATGTGTATTCTGTATCGTATTAGATTAGCTTGCTCTTGCATAGTTGTTTCCATAGGTATATCATCTGGCGAAACAGATGCTATTCGCGCCTTGGTCTATGTTATGTGTTTCTCTCTTATGTTATGAAGGGTTGTGAGTGTTACCTGGTTCTTCGCACGCATTTTGTAATTCAGTTTAGGCCTCATTTTCACTTATGGGCGAGATGTCCTTCATGATATTGATTTGCTTATTGCACTATAGTTGTGCTTGTGTTTCTCAGTATTGTTTGTTCCTAATAATCATTCCATGGTTATATTTTGTGCACTCTTTTGTGCTTGATGCTGACGCACATGTGATCAGTTAGCCCGTGTATTATGGCTCGATAGGTAACCTTTGTGGATTGATTTGATGGGATCGGGTTGCACGCCGCAACGGTACTATGATCAAATATAACTCCATATGCTTACTTCGTGTATCTTTGATTTCACCTTGTTGATAATAGTTCATAGGAAAATGCTAAAATTACCCTTCCTGCTTAACTTGTTTTGTAGCCTTCTTATTTAAATTTCTTACTAATTATCTGTCATGTCTGAATCATTGCTTGTTTGGTGTACAAAACTGTATTTTGTGGGGCTCCATATGATTTTGCTGAGACTCGTCGGTTGGGCTGCTTGTATTGGCTGAGATAAGGTTGCTGGACCTAAGATTTGCACTATTGTATTGGGATAAGGAAGGTTTGGAAGAATGATACTATATTTTGCTGATGATTTGGGCAATGGCCCACGTCGGACGAGTGAGCTTTTTGGCTTATTGATTAGATGAGTGGTTAAGATATTATGCCTTTTATCATCAGTAGTGTATGAAGGTTTTGAATATGGTTCTAATCAATATGAGGTTTACTACCAGCACCGAATTTGTTTTTGGGCAGCCATGGTGGTCAGCAGTTACTGCTGTGAGTATCTAAGTGATGGGGTATCTCATGTGATTACATCTTGGGTTACGGTTATGGCTTGGCGCCACTTCTTCAGACTTATGCTGTGTGTAGATGCGAGATTCGGGCCTTATAATGATTTCCGGATGTTGGAGTTTGGGTTATAAAGATTAAGGACCAAGGTTGAAGTAAGGATCTCTAGTTATGTTTTGTGGGCAGACTTATATGGAGCGGGGTAACGTGGGATCACCCCCGTGTATGTGCATAGTAAGGTTACACCGTGATTTGATATCTTTGGGACGACTCCTGGCATGATCGAGGACGAACGTATGTTTAAGTGGTTGAGGATGTAATGACCGACTGGTCATTTTGAGCATTTGCATTTTCCCCGGTAGTTTGAGGGCTCGAGTATCTACGCATGATGTATTATGACTTGTGTGAATCCTTGGTGTTCGTTTTCAAGTCATTCGGAATCAATTTGGAAGAATTAACTTCAAGATTTAAGCTCTAAGTTAGAAGAGTTGACCAAGTTTGAGTTTTTAGAATATGACCTCGAAATGAGTTCTATTGGTTCCATTAGCGTTAAAGGGTGATTTTGGACTTAAGAGCGCATTCGGATTGTGATTTGGAGTTCCGTAGTTGAATTAGATTTGAACTGGCGAAAGTTGGATTTTTTGGGAAGTTTGACCGGGAGTGAACTTTTTAATATGAGGGTCGGATTCCGATTTTGGAAGTTGGAGAAGGCCCGTAATGTCAAATGTAACTTGTGGGAATAATTTAAAGTCAATTGGACATGATTTGATAGGTTTCGGCACCAGTTGTAGAAGTTGAAGTTTCAAAGTTCATTGATTTTGACTTCAGGAGTTATCCGTTGTTTCGAGGTTGTTATGCATGATTTGAAGCCTCAAGTAGGTTCGTTTCATCATACGAGACTTGCTTGCAAAATTTGGCGTCATTTGGAGTTGATTTGATATGGTTCGGATGCTTGATTGCGATTCTAGAAGTTCTTGAAGTTTATTTTGATCTTCATGCGTTTTGGCGTCTGATTCGTTCTTCTAGAGGTTATTTTGATGTTTTGATCGCATGAGCGAGTTCTTTTCATGTTTTCAGATTTGTGTGCATGTTTGGTTTGGAGCCCCAATGTAACGACCCGACCGGTCGTTTTGAGCTCTAGCGCGTCGTTCAGCAGTTTCAGGCCATGAGCAGCTTCACTTCAGGTATTATGACTTGTACACATGGTCGGAATTTAATTTCGGGAAGTTCGGAGTTGATTTGGAAAGAGAATTGTCATTTCGGAAGCTTTAAGTTGAAAGAATTGACTAAGATTGGATTTTTGAGTAAACGACGTCGGAATCTAGATTCGAAGGTTCCAGCAGGTTCGTATGATGATTTCGGACTTGGGCGTATGTCCGGATTGGGTTTTGGAAGACCCGGGAATGTTTCAGCACCTATTGTGGAAGTTAGCATTTTTAGAAGAATTTCATGAGTTTGGGTTGAAGTGAATTTTAGTGTTATCAATGTCCGTTTGGGATTCCGAGTCTGGGAATAGCTCCGTATGGTGATTCTGGTGTTGGGAGCGCGATCGGAAGTGAATTCGAAGGTCCGTGGGTCATTTTGGAGCCATTTGGCTAAAGATAGAAATTTGAAGGTTTTGAGGAGTTTGAGTGGGAGTGGACCTTTTGATATCGGGGTCGAAATCCAATTTCGGAAGTTGGAGTAGGTCCGTAATGTCGAATGTGACATGTGTGCAAAATTTGATGTCAATCAGACGTGATTTGATAGGTTTTGGCATCAAATGTAGAAATTGGAATTTCCTAGTTTCATTAGACTCGAATTGGGGTGTGATTCGTGTTTTTAGCGTTGTTTGACGTGATTTGAGGCCTCGACTAAGTCCTTGATACGTTTTGAGACTTGTTGGTATGTTCGGACGGGGTCCCGAGGGGCTCGGGTGAGTTTCGGGGTGATTTCGGACAATTTCTAGGCCATTTTTAGCTGCTGGTTTTTGGCTACAGCAGTATGCTATGCCATCGCGAGGAACTGATCGCGATAGCGCTGAGTAAAGTGGGAGAAAATGGCCAGTGATTCGCGATCGCGGAAGGACTTCCGCGATCGCGTAGAGAAAGTTTCTGATGCACCGACCCGACTTTGGAAGCTTGTATCTCACAATCTATAAGGAATTTGGAGATGATCCAACAATGAAAGTTGTAGCCCTTTGTGTCTAGTTTTCAGAAAATTACACCATTTGGAATTTGGAGTTGTGTACAAAAAGTTAAGAGTGGTACATTACAGCCTATCCGGGAAGAGTTTAGAAATTGCGAAGAAATTTGTGTGACTTTGGAAGCTTATATCTTGTAATATCTAAGGAACAGGGAGATGACAAAAGCATGAAAGTTGTAGTCCTTGGAGTCTAGTTTTCAAAAAATTAAACCATTTGCAATTTGGAGTTTTGTACAAAAGGTTATGGCCATTATACTAGAGACTGGCTGGAAGAGCTGGGCATTTGTTCTTCGCGATCGCGAAGGGTAAATTTTGGGCTGAGAAATGTTGTGCTTCACGATTGCGTAGCATTTTCCACGATCACGAAGAGTAAATATCTGGGCAGAAACTATATTTCGAGGTTTCGGCCATTTTTAACATAGTTGGAGCTATGAAGCTCGGGTTGAAGCGATTTTTTAGGCGATTTTCACCATATGGATTGGGGTAAGTGTTATATATCCGAAAGTAATTATACTTCATGATTCTATGCTTATATTCATCATTTATTTCGGATTTAAATGGAAGAAATCAAGATTTTTGCAAAACTTTTCAAGAACAAAAATTCAAGATTTGGAGGTCAAGTTGTTATCGGAATTTGGTAAAATTGGTATGGTTGAACTCGTATAGGAATGGGTTATCGGATTTTGTGAGTTTTTTCGGAATCTGGGCACGTGAGCCCGAGGGAAATTTTTTTAACTTTTCGAACGGAGTTAGGAATTTATCTAAATTGAATTGCCGTGAGTACTATAGTATATATTTATGGATTTTCTCATTTATTGGCTAGCATTGGAGCGTTGTGCATCGATTTGAGTCGTCAGAAGGGCTTGGAAGCCGATTTTGGGACTTCGGAACGAGGTGAGTCTCCTTTCTAACCCTGTAAGAGGGAATTGTCCCCATAGGTGAATTAATTGGATATGTGCTTCTATGTGTGGGGGCTACATACGCACGAAGTGACGAGAGTCCGTGCGTAGCTACTATTATGCTTAAGTCCGGGTAGTCCAGGACGCATCAACATGCTTTACTTGTAATAATGGTAACCTTATTGACAGTTTAAATTGCTTTAATTGCATCGAAGTGGTAAATGATTTTCTAAAAGAGTTAAACTTCATTTTCTCGACTTGTAAAAGAGAAATTGACACTCCCTTGAATAATTGTATCCCTGATGAAGTTTTGATTGACTGTTTGAATGTGTGTTTCTATGTGTACCTGCGTCGTATGTATGATTCGCGAGCGGGGTGATTGTTTATTTATGTTTGACCGCGTCGCATGTATGATTCGCGAGCGGGGTAATAGATGCATCTATGGTTCGCGCCATTCGACCCTCTGGCAGTGCACAGTTTAAATATTATTGGATCGGTCGTACGTACTCGGCATGATTTACGCATGCTTGTATCGCTTGCCTTGATATTTATAAATGAGGATATTGCTTCCCCGGATTGAGAATAAATGTATAAATGATGAAAACTAATTTGGAAATTTCCCTATGAATAAGAGAATCATTTACTTGCTTCATGCTATTGAGTTACAACCATTTTTTATAAAAAAAAAAACCCGATTTACTATATTATTGGTATATTATTATTGGACCACTAGTAAGTGTCGAAGTCGACCTCTCGTCTCTACTTCTTCGAGATTAGACGGGATATTTATCGAGTACACGTTGTTTTTGTACTCATGCTACACTTGTTATGCATTTTTGTTGCACAGGCACATGTACCCCTAGAGGCCTAATGGGCGTAGCACCAGGGATGATACAGAGACTTAGGTGAGCTGCATCTCTCGAGGTGATCCGCAGCCGGCATAGTCTCTTTCAGTGTATGGTATTTACCTTCTGTCCAATCTGTATTCCGGACAGTTATTGCACTTTCTTTGATTTCCTAGAAATAGCTCATACACTTGTGACACCGGGTTTTTAGATGATTATGGGATTATTAAATATTAATTTTGTTAAAGACATCATCTTATTTCAATGAATTTCATTATTTATTGTTTAATGTATAAAAAGAATGATTTCAACAAATACTAAAATGGGAATTTAATTAACTTCTTGGTGTTGACTTTCCTGATAATGGTGTCCGGCGCCATCACGACCCTTAGTGGATTTTGGGTTGTGACACCCGAGGGCTTGGGTGAGTCTCGGTTAGGCTTCAGAGTGGTTCTGGACTTAGGACAAATAGCTGGTGCAGTTGTTTCTGGTGCATGCCTCAGATATCGCAATTGCGAGTTCTGAGTTCGCATTTGCGAAATGTTGCCAAGCCTGCTGGGTTAACATGTGCGATGTAAGGCCCCGTAAAATTTCTACTCAAAAACCCAAAATCTTGAAGTGCAAAGTTAGGATTATGTGTTAGAAATTTATAAAAGCTCGCCGCGGTTCGGACCTTTTGGATATTTGTGCATTAAAAAGTTAAGGAAAAATATTTTCAGAAGAGCGCGTTTCTGCGGCCAATTATGTGACTGCATAATAGAAATGTGGGCCGCATATTTGCCGTAGAGTGAGGCAGAATGGTAGCTAATATGAGGACAACTCTGCGGCCAAATTATGCGATCGCATAATGGATATGCGGGCTGCGTAGTCGTTGCATAACATCCTTGGAATTTTTGCAAGGGGCAGTTCTGCGGTGCATTATGCGACTGCAGAATAGGTATGAGGACCGCATTTTTGTCGCATACCTGGGCAGAATGCTCAAGTTTTGAGGGCCATTTTGCGGTCCCTTTTGCGGGCCGCATGTCAGTTATGCGGTCGCATATGTGACAGCAGATTGAGTCGGGGCTCCTATTTTCTAACTTTTAAAACCCGACCCCATCTCATTAAAAACACCCCATTAGACCCCTTTATACTATTTTCTACTACATTTAGAGTGAGAGAAGAATTCTAGAGAGAGGAAGTTATCCTCACCAAGTCCCCATTCAACCCTTACCCAAATCTTTGAAGATTATCAAGTAAAGTTACTAATCTTTCATTCTAAGAGGTAAGAATTTGTGCTCTAATCTTTGATTTCGAAATTCCTACTAAAATGAGTAATTAACAAGTGGTTCATGTGTATAAGAATTGATTATTTTTCATGCATGAAAGATAAAAGGGTATGGGGAGATTGTAAGCTAAAAATGTAACAAATGGGGTGTAGGATGATAGAACCTCTCACAAAAAGGTCCTAAAATCACAATGCAAACTTAGTGCTCGATAATATACTCAAATGAGCTACAATCTTAATCATCTCTCTAATTTTTGGTTCAACTTGTAATTCTCATAAAATAGATCGAAGTTTCTAAGAGTTCCGGAATTTTGTAAGAATTTAAGGAAAGCTCTGTTGAGGTATGTATGGCTAAAAACCCCTCTTCTTAGAAATTGAGCTCCTTTGGTGTCCATGCAAATGTTGTAAGACCGTAATTTGATTGATGTATTGATTGCTATTTCATATGAATTGGTGTTTCAGTTATATATACGTGAAAGGTGTGTCTCAATGTGTTCAATATACTATTCTTGGTAATTTAAAGATGTGTGAATAATGTGAACCATGTGTTGAAATGCCTAGACTTCAAGTCAAGTTTAAACTGAGATTGTTATGCCAAACTAAGTAAAATCTTCTCTATGCTTACAACTTGAATTGCTCTTGTATATGCCGATTATCCTAAATTACAAGGTTAACGTTGAAAGTGGAAATGATGTGAAATGTGTGAAAAAGAGCGTGAGTTATGAAATGTGGCCTAGTGCCAAGTATGATGTGATAATTGTGGCCCCAAGTGCCTATGAATTGATATATGTGAAACAAAGATTGAAATGAGATGATTAATGAAAAAGGAATAACGTCTTGGTAAGACGGCCTAGCCGATCGGGCCGTGATCGGGCGCCATGCTGCACACATGTTGGTATTGTGCTGATATTGAATCCGGAAAGTGAGAATGAGATTCTGATTGAGATACATGTCTCAAATGAGGCAACCTAGCTGATCGGGTTGTGATCGGACTCCGCGCAAGAAAGCGGTGGTATTGTGAATGATGATGAACAGTATTAAATGATGCAACCTAAATTTATGGAAATTATGTTAAAGTTATATGATCCATTAAATTGATGATGTGGTGATCGTTTAAAGCTTTTGATTGATCCTTATGATTCCTTTGTTCTTGTAAGATAGTTCTTTCTAATAAGATGGTGTTTAGTTATACATACTAGTACTATTCCATGGTACTAACATCCTTTTTGCCGGGGGCGCTACATCTTTGAATGGATGTAGGTGGCTCCATAGCAGACAGTGCCGATCATAGGTAGCGGAGCATCCTCCACTCAGCAATCTTGGTGAGCCCCTTTTCTTCTAGGGGTCATGCAGAATGTCTTTTGTTATTAATTACCACTTTTGAGGTATAGCCGGGCCTTGTTGCCGGCATTATCACAACTATCTTTTGTATCTTTAGAGGCTCCGTAGGCGTTTGTGAGAGTTATGTAGGGGTGTTGGATGGGTCAATGAACTGTGTTGTAAAACTCTTGTTCCTTTAAACTGTAACTGTGTGAAATTTTGGAAACTTAACTGTGGTTTAAGGTTTGTAATATAAAATGAACTAGCAATGTTACATGTACGATCCTTCCTACTATCTAATTAAATGGAAGTATGGTCTCTTGAACATAGTGAGTTGGGTAGAGAGTGTCCAAGAAGGCTTGCTCAGTCGGGTTCACTCGATTGAGCGCCGGTCGCACCTCCCGAGGTTGGGGCATGACAAACTTGGTATCAGATCCTATGGTTTTAAAGTGTCCTGGGATGTCTCGGAGCCGTGCCTAGTAGAGTCCTTCTTATCGATGTGTAGTCGACCACATCTATAAGTTGGAGGCTACTTGGGCATTTAGGAATAACGCCCTTCTTTGATATTCTGGATCGTGCGGCAATTATGAAACTGTTCCTCCTCTAACTAGTGCATTCCTTCAACTTTCAGTTCATGGGACCCAAGAAGAAAGCAAGAATTGGCCAAGGAGCCAATGCTGCCCCAGGAGCGACAGCCGACTCCATAATTGATAAGGCCTGCTGAGACAAGGGCAACTCGTACAGCAGAATTTCAGAATCTAAAGCAAGGTAGCAAAAGTGTGTGGGAGTACCATATGGAGTTTGCCCGCCTGTCCAAGTATGTTATTCACATGTTGCCTACAATGGAGGCCAGGGTGTGCCGGTTTGTTCAGGGCCTTAATCCTTTGTCTATTAATGAGGCTTCTACAGTTGCTTTGAATTCTGACATGAATTATGGAAAGAGAGGGTAACCGCAAGGCCCCGTCTACGGGAAACTTGGGAGAGTCACTAGGTGGGGGAAAATCAGCTTTTAGGGGAGGATCATTAGGGTCGTCCCAGTCTATTGCACAGTCTTCAGCTAGTGCCACCGCCTTCAGGGCCCTGCCAACAGCAACAGTGGAATCATTTCAGGCCCAGTTAGGGCAATAGGGGATCCCACCAGCGGAGTCGGTCAGCAGAGAGATCCCAGCAACAGCAGAGGTCCCCGTGCCCCAGGTGCAGGAAGATGCACTCAGTGATTTGCTACATGGAGTTACCCGTATGCTGTGGATATGGTATGAGGGGCCATATTCAGAGATATTGTCGTGTATCCCGCCAGGGTGCGGGTAGGGGCACATCACAGCCAGCCAGTCAGCAGCTGCTACATCTTCAACACCCTCTCCAGTTGGAGGTACCCCAGCAACCATGGGGCGTGGTGCAGCTAGGGGTGGTGCGCAGAGTTCGGGAGGACCCAGACGGTTCTATGCTATGAGTGGTCGCCAGACTGCAGAGGCTTCTCAAGATGTTGTTACAGGTATCCTGACTGTCCAATCTCATGATGTGTATGCACTTATTGACCCTGGTTCCACCTTGTCCTATGTTACCCCTTATGTTGCTGTATACGGTAGAATCGGAGGGTCCGATATTATGTAATCAAGGTACCTCGGAAGATCATCGCAAAAGCTCGAGGCTGCGAGGCTACGGTCGAGCTTTTCCTTCCTCGAGGTTTGTCGATGCTCGACCTTGAGATAATGTTGACCCCGTCTATGGTAGAAATAGGGAGTTCCCAAGGCACAGGGCTAGGGCTGACAAAGTCTAGTGGGCTATTCTGAACCCAAATCAGGGTGTCATTCAGCTGTCCCATCCCCATATCTATGTAATTAATGTATTTTGTACTATGCTGGGATTTTCCACCTATATAAAGTGAACCCTTGTCATTTTGTAAGATACTGTTGCTTCAGCTGCTCCACACAAAATATACAAGAGCATTCTCTCTGCTTCCTAACATATTCTCTTGATATTATTGCTCCCATTTATTATCATCATTATTGTTTATCATTTATTGCTTATCATTGGCCATAAAGAGCCTTCTTAGATTTTATGATAATTGTTAGTCATACTTCGATCAGCTTCGATAGCTCACAGTCGAGCCCCGGAATCGACCTCGAGGCCCCCGGATCGACAAGCTCGAGGCCCCGATTGTCAACCTATCAGTTTGATTATCATTTCATCCTTAACTCTTATTTCGCTTCTAAGTCTCACATATATAGCATAACCTGCTTAACAACCAGCATAAAAATATATCACGTATTTTTAGAGTCCCATAATCAGATTTAATTGTAATTACCATTATCACGGTAAACAGTTTAACACCCACCGTAGGGCTAAAAATAATAGTGATTATTTTCTTGTTGGTTCCATTACACAACGCAAGTTATCTTTCACGCTTTTCTTGTCCAAAGATCTTTGATTTCAGGTCAAAATGTCTGATTCAGTAAACAATAACCTTGAGAACAACGGAGAGAATGGTGTGGCTGTTCCAGGTGTTGGTGAGCCAGCACGAAACTTTGAGAACACACCAGGACCAATTCCGGTGGACGAAGTCTCGCGCGACGCTCAAAACGTCGATATAAGCTCCCACACTAACAGGAGCATACACCAAGGCGACCAACAAGAAGCCCAGAAAACCCCCGCCCGGGAAGAACGGGAGGTTAGTCTTCATGTTATTTTTGAAGTGTTGCTGGCACAACAACTGGCTATTGCTCAGCTGCAAAGCCACCAGAAAACTCCTAGCACAGTAGCACCGGGGACGGCTGCCCCGCCGAACAGGTACCGGAGAGATCGAGCAATAACGGGTCGATGGCCGATCCCGTCATCGTAAAGATGCTCGAGGACCTTACCAGAAGGATCGAATCGGGCAAGAAAATGATAGGAGCCAACGATAAGAAGGTCGAGACTTACAACTCCAGGGTCGACCAAATTCAGGAGCGCCCCCAATCTTGAAAGGTGTGGACTCAAAGATGTTCGTACAGAAGCCGTTCCCACAGGAAGCGACCCCGAAACCTATTCTAAAGAAGTTCAGAATGCCCGACCTCCCAAAGTATAACGTAACGTCAGACCCCAATGAGCACGTCACCGCCTACACTTGTGCAGTAAAGGGCAACGACCTAAGGAACGAAGAGATCGAGTCCGTCCTGATGAAAAAGTTCGGGGAAACGCTCTCTAAAAAGGCAATGAAGTGGTATCACAACCTGGCCCCAAACTCGATAGATTCATTTTCCATGTTAGCGGATTCTTTCATTAAGGAACATGCTGGTGCCATCAAAGTAGCAACAAGGAAATCCCACGTCTTCAAGATTAAACAGAGAGATAATGAGATGTTGCGAGAGTTCGTATCTCGCCTCCAAATGGAACGAATGGAACTACCACCGGTCTCTGACGACTGCGCGGTGCAGGCCTTCACTCAAGGTCTGAACAAACAAAGCTCGGCGGCATCGAAATAGCTGAAACAGAACCTAGTCGAGTACCCGACCGTGACTTGGTTAGATGTTCATAACCGATAACAGTCAAAAATTAGGATCGAGGACGACCAGCTCGGGCCCCCTCGGGCTCGGTATACCTAAGTAGGCTTCTGGCAAAGGAGCCAAAACCAAACAAAGAAAGGTACCAGCCATACATTGAAGACAGGAGGAATGCCCCGAGGCGCATTGTACCCCGCAACAATCGAAGGATGGATCGAGCACAGAATCCTCGGGGAATCATCAACAGAGCCGGGTTTGATAGGCACACGGGGCCAACAAAAGCACCTCGCTTGTCAGAATACAACTTCAACGTTGATGTATCAGACATCGTGTTCGCCATCAGCAAAATCAAACATGCCAAGTGGCCCAGGCCTGTGCAATCGGATCCTTCACAAAGGAATCATAACTTAATGTGTGAGTTTCACAACACACATGGCCACAGGACCGAGGATTGCCACCAGCTTCGAGAAGAAGTAGCCACGTTACTCAACAAAGGCCATCTCCGAGAATTCCTAAGTGACCGGGCCAAAAATCAGTTCCGGGAAAGAGAGGCAGCCAAGAAGAACGAAACAAATCAGCTGCAGCATGTTATCCACATGATCTTGGGAGGCATCGATGCCCCACAGGAACCTGTGATGAGAAGGACGAAAATATCCATCACCAGAGAAAAGAGAACCCGGGGGTACATACCCGAAGACGCCCTCACATTCAGCGAAGAGGACACTGAGACCTTGTCTCAACCTCACAATGACGCGCTGGTAATCTCTTTCCTCGTAAATACATTTCAAATAAAACGTGTACTCGTGGATCCGGGTAGCTCGGCCAACATTATCAGGTCAAGGGCAATAGAGTAGCTCGGACTGCTTGACCAAATCGTGCCCGCCACTCGAGTCCTCAACGGTTTCAACATGGCGAGTGAAACAACGAAAGGAGAAATCACCCTCCCAGTCAACATGGCCGGCATAACCCAAAATGTAAAATTCCATGTCATTGAAGGAGACATGAGGTACAACGCCTTGTTCAGGAGGCCGTGGATACACTGCATGAGAGCAGTACTGTCCACCCTCCACCAAATGATGAAATTCCCGACAAAGTATTGGATTAAAACCGTCTACAGGGAACAACATGCGGCGAGGGAAATGTTTGGGGTGCACGATGTAATACCAACACCAATGCATCCACCCTCGAAGGAGCCAAAGGATAATCCAACAGCAAAATAGCGATAGCAAGCTACGCCCTCGGCTAAGTCTGAACCAAACGAAGCGAAGGACCACACCGCGTCCTCATGACAAACGGTCGAAACATCGCCGGCGCATTCCACACTAAGGTATGACCGTCTCTTTCTCTTTCAATTACATTCTACGCTGATCTGAGTATAGGTATTCAATCAAAACGGCCAAAGCACTCTCTAACTCGAAGGCCTTAGGTTTCAAAAGCATGTGTTGCACTCTTTTCCTTCGACCGGGTTTTCATCCCAAAAAAGGTTTTACCGGCAAGGTTTCTAACGAGGCAACACCTATATGCTACCTAAAGAAAACTCAACAAGTATTCAAGGCTTCTTTTGCAATCAACCTCGAATACTGGGGGGCATCCCCCCGGAAGATCACCTTCTCGAAGAAGCTAAGACATGTTGAACAGGGTCCCGATAGGAAAATAATATACCGGACCAAACTGTCAAACGAACCGTGTCCGCATAGAACAACCAAGCTCCTAACAGCAAAGGCCTGTATACTTGTACCAAGTGATTGAAGAATACTTTTCATCAAAGAATATCACGCCTCAAGAGAAACTCGGTATTTTTTGCAAAAACGGCTCCTCTATAAAAAATATCCCGAACACTCGGGGACTGGCATCGACAACTCAAAACAATGCGACCCCCGAGTCAGAGCTCCAAACTCATAAGCCCTCAACGAGGCAACATCAAAATCACAAAATGGCTCCAAAGCCAAAAATGCCCCGAACACTCGAGGACTGGCGTCGAAAGCTCAAAGCCACATGAACTCCGGGTCAGAGACTCCGGAATCGTAAGCCCTCGAACGAGGCAGCACCAAGTTTCCATGTAATGGCTCCCGAGCCAAGAAATCCTTGATAAGCTCGGGGAATGCCGTCAAATTGTCATCTCCATCGCAGTGGCCCCCGAGCCGAAAGATCCTCGATAACTCGGGGACTGTCGCCAACCATCATTCATTAAAAAACTGAAGCCATAAGACCCCGAGCGGGCAGGCTCGGTCTCGCAAGACCTACGAAAGGCAACAACAGCATCTATAAGACCTCAAGCAAGGCATGAACCACACATATACCAAGTGTCAATATCTGTAAGACTTTGAGCAAGGCATGGACCATACTTGTACTTGTACCAAGTATCTAAAATTGTAAGACCTCAAAGGCATGAAAATTTTGTAAGACCTTGCTAAAGGCATAAACCCGATCTCAAAGTTTAGGCTATATATCGAAATTGTAAAACCCCTAAAAGGCATACCCTCGATATAGATGCCCAAATTACTTCACTCGGGATCAAAAATGGCTCCGGCCAAGCACAAATGAATACGGTCATAAGGTTGTACCAGCCAAACTAACGCGACTTGGGGACGCCCGACCATTGCTATAAAATCCCAGGCCTTCAATTACTTCGAATCTACTTCGAAAAGAACTGGTTAAACAGGCTACCTTCGACATAGGCAAAAGAGCTTCGACCATGTCAGCTCCAAATCACAGGCTTCGAGATACTCAGCCCCCGAGCCGAACCTCCCGAGGTGCTCGATCATCGCCACAAAACGACTTGTAATCAAGTTCTTCTCGAACCGTCGAAGAGTCAGGCAAATACTATTTCAAAAGTCCTTGACGAGGGAAAACCAAAGCCTAAAAAAGGTCGCTTTGACCCAAGGCGTAAGAGCCATTGTTGCCAGCCCACATAAAATGTCGCTTCGACCCAAGGCGTAAGAGCCACTGTCGCCAGCCCACATAAAAGGTTGCTTCGACCCAAGGCGTAAGAGCCATTGTCTCCGGCCCACATATAAGGTCGCTTCAACCCAAGGCGTAAGAGCCATCATCACCAGCCCGCGTAAAAGGTCGTACCGACCCAACGTGTAAGAGCCTAAGGGCCAACTTTGAACACAAAAAGTTAAGGGCCAAATGAGCTCGAGTCGAAACCCGACTCGGAGACTAAACCCAAAATAGTTGATCAAAACATGTCTAAAAACAAAAGCATAAGAGCTCAAACGCAAGCTTATACTAAAGGCTCGCATCGGCCGAGTACATAGAAGCCTACGGGCCAGCCCGATGAGCCTCAGGGCCATATCACGAATCTAAGGATTCCTATCGACTGAAAAGACTAGTTAACTCGAACAAATTCGAGATAAAAAGGGATACATCAGAAGTAAAGCCACGAGGTTTTCTTTATACACATATACGAAAAAATATAATCTCCATCTACAAACATGCTCTGAAAAGTGCTACATACGGATGGCAAAATCTATTCCCCCCGGGAGCTACGGCCTGCCGGCCTCACCTTTGCTTCCTTCAGTGTCGGACAGAAGTAACTGAGCATAACGCTCGTCCGCACTCGCTCGCGCCAACTCTTCCGAGAGGACAAAACCCCTAGCACGGATCTCCTCGAGAGTCTTTCTTCGAGACGTGCAACGAGCATATTCCTTGATCCTGCCTTCACGATCGAGGGCCTTTCACAACTCAGCTTGAGCATCGGCAGCGCCCTTCAAGTAGATCGCCATCTCCTAGTCAGCCTTAGTTCGGCTTATCACGGCTTCAGCCCGGGCATCAACGATTTTAGCCCTGACCTTCGAAAGCTCGGAATCGAGCTTCGTAATCACATCTGTTTGAACCAAAGCATTGTCAAAAGCTAAGCGAAGTTGAGCCTCAAGGGCGGAGACTTTGCCCAGAGCACCCTCCTCCGCTAAAGTCTGAGTGCCCGCCTCAGCCTTCAACTCATCATACTCGCGCTTGGTTCGGTCAACTTCGTTCTGAAGGCGCTCCAGGTCCTCCGCCTTTTTCTGCAACTGAAATAAACAAAACACTAGCCTCAGGAGCTAGAAGAAAGAACACACGCTCAGTCGGAACAAAAACTACCTGCTCCTTCAAATAGCTCTCATAATTCAAGCTTTGACTCCCCTCATACTGTAAATGTGCCAGCTCGTCTTGGTTTTCTTCGCAAAGGCGACTAAGCGATTTCTCCTCACCCAAAGATTTCCGAAGCCCAGCCTCATGGTGAAGCAGCTCGAACTTATGCTTATCAAAAGCCTGCAAAAGAAAACACGATAAGAAAGGGAGGGTACGAAACCCGAACAACTTGTGCCAAAACTCACCGCGTAGTGAAGCCACTGGACTTCCTCGAAGGTCCAGTACATATCTGCCAGGCAGGCTTTCCCGGCTCCGAATAAGTTGACCCCAGTCGAGGCATGGTCGCTCAGCATATATGACCTCGGGTTTCGAGCACCCCTCGAAGTATCTCCGACAAAAAAAGAGGATGGCAGCAGAGAAGAAACTGCCCTTCCAAAGTCAGAAACCACGGGCGTAGTCGGCTCAATCGACACTTCCACTCCAGGCCCCGGGTCCAGGTTCGCCTCACTTTGAGCATCGTCGCCATGCAAAGGCATATCTCGCTTATTGTTGTTGTTCTTTAACCCAGAAGCTAGAAATCCTTCCCCCTCTAAAAAGGAGCGCAGCCTCGCTTCGGAAGGCTCTCCGATGCCTACAACGGCAAGATTAATACGCGAAAAGGGAAAATGCCTCTCCAAATGAAGGAAGGGAAAGGAAAAAATAGCACGGCGCGCACCGTGATGTTTTGCTTCCCATCTGCCACAGGACAAAGCTCGCCACTTGCGCTCATCACGAGTCGAGTGGGTCGCCAACTTCTGAACCCAACCCGACAAATTTGGAACGTCGCCCGATGCACATGAAACCACTGCAGAAAAAGAAAAGAAGGCACTGTTACGAAACCAGCTTTCGCCATATACAGAACTGAGAAGGCACAAAATGTACCACTTACGTGCATAATTCCATTCCTAAGGGAATGGCACAAACTCCACGGTGATAATGTCAGCGGTCCGCACTCAGACGAATCGAATTATCCACTCCCGATCTCCTTCTTCCTTATTGTCGACAACAATGAGCGTGGTCGACAGGCATCGCAAGGTTAGCAGATCTCGATGGTGAAAGAGCCGATACAGCCTAATAAGATGGCTTAGCGTGAATTCAAGACCCGCCTTCTCCGTAAAAAATCTCATCATCAACACTACTCGCCAAAATGACGGGTGGATCTGTGCCAAGGTAACTCGATACTTTAAGCAGAAGTCAAGCACAATCCTATCAAGGGGGCCCAGTGTGAAAGGATACGTGTACACATTCAAGAATCCATCGGCACAATCCGTGATGCCCTCATCCGGGGAAAGTATTTGTAACACTACCTTCTCCCCACAGCCGCAGTCTTTTCTCACTAACCCAAGATGCTCTTCTCCTATCAAAGAAGTAATCTTCAAGGTATACTCTCATTGGTCCCGAATACCGGAGGCGGAACTCTCCCCTCTCTGCCCGACAAACCCCGATGTAACAGTCATGGCGATGGCAAACTTAGAGAACTAAAGCAGGAATTTGCGCAAGTATGTTAGTACTAAAGTAATGAAAGGCCTAACACAGAAAAAGAAAGGTAACTATTCAAAATGATGGGATCTCCAAAGGAGCAGA